>NW_013666651.1:117486-134914 GCF_000517525.1 Limulus polyphemus | reverse complement strand
TCGAGTACCGTCTTGATGTGCTTGTGCGACTAATGGTGCCCATATAGAGGTGTATTAAATGAGGTAAAAAAAACTTTGAAAACCACTGAGTACAATAGAACAAGTCTGATAAAGATATATTATCCATTGCCTTTGTAATAATTTTTTAAATTGTAAAAAGACTTTATGGAGACCCTGTACATGTAAGAGATAAAGTAGCCAACCAGTACTAATTACGAATTTTTGTTTAATAAATTATTTAGCGTATTAAGATTACTTAACCAATTTTGAATCTTTAAAGTAGAGAAATGTCTGTTTATGGGGCAAAAATAAAACAGCAGAGATCGACATCAAAAAAAGTAATGAGTCAGCATTATATCCAAATTTAAAAAAAAAAAAACCTTCAGTCTGATTTTGTCACTCATGATGACTCTTTTTTTCACCCATACCAAAACTAACACTTGGTTTGACAGATTATTATACATTCTGACTCATCAATTTTCTAACAGTATGATTCGCACGCATTCTAAATCACCATTACCACCTTTCATTCAATTTGATAATAGCTTGTTTCGCCATCTTTTCTCATATTTGAAATTAGCATGCATGCTCACTTAACGCACTTCTTCCAATTTGACATTAGCATGTATGTTCTTCCAATGTAACGTTAGCAATCATCCTCCAACTTGACTTGAGCATGCATGTTGATTTAATATATTTCCTTCAAGTAGATGTTAGGATTAATGCTGACTTAACACGTTGCTTCCAACCTAATGTTAATATGCATGTCCACTTAACACATTTCCTCGAATCTGACGTCAGCACGCATTCCTACTTAACACATTGCTTCGAACCTAATACTAGCATGGATGTCGACTTAATTCATTTCTTCCCATCTATCGTTAGCATGCATGTTGACTCAGCAGTTTCTTAATTATGATTAGGTACTAAGATACGTGCTAATTTATTACTTTCATTTTATTTGTTATGTAGGGAGTAATGTAGGCTAATGTAGCGAGTATGGCTAATGTAGGGAGTAATGTAGGCTAATGTAGGGAGTATTACCTAATGCTTAAAAAGTTTCACAACAATTTGATCACGACGAGCAGAGATATCTGACAAGAAAAATAGCAATTAGCCATTATACCTAAATTTCACAAAGTTTCATGATACCCAATATGTATGGTACATCCAGTGGAGGTCCCATAGTACCATCAAGTTTCGCACTGTCAAAAGAGGATCCATAGGGTTACTAAAATTATTGCATTTCCAGTAAGTAACCCACAGTATCACCAGCTATCACATATCCAGTAGATAATGCTGCTAAGTATTATACATCCAATAGAGATTTCACAGTGCTATCAAGTGTTGCACATCTAATAGAGAATATATCATGTCACTAAATAACTAATAATTACCAACAACTATTCAACTAAAAGTAGAAGATTCCTAACATCACAAAGTACCGCATATATACCAAAGGATTTATATGTTATTTAGTAGTGCACATTTAGTAGAAGATCCACAACATTGTTGAGTATTGCACATCAACTAGAGAATCCACAGTGTCACCAATAATAGTATATGCAGTAGAGGATCCAAAGAGCCACCAAGTATCACACATCAAGTCGGTGACCCATATCACCAGCAACTATTGCACAAGAGGACGTTTTGTTAGTGCTATAAAGTATCACATGGCAGTTGATTCCGTAATAATATCAAGTATCACATACTTAGTAGAAGTTCCATATTATCGTCAAGTATTAATTGCTCATTCCATTGAGATTTCATAATGTCATCAAGTAGTACACACTCATAAATATTTCGTATTGCCACCAAGTACAACACGCCATTCAAAGAATCCTTAGAACCAACTAGTATTGCCATATAACCAAACAGAAGATTCCTAACACCACCAAGTATTGCACACCTAGTTGAAGATCTATGGTACAGGCAAATACCTATTATACGTTTCTCTTACATGAAGTTTAAATTAAATATTTGCCATTAGGTAATGTGCCCTCACTAATGAGAGAGAACTCCCCCCCCCATTCCTTTTACAGTACCATAATTGGTGATTCCAATGTGAGTTATAACCTACACGAGTATCTGTTTAATCAACAGCTGCGATACCACACCTGAAATTTGTTTACAGTCATCAGTTATACTTCACAATCACAGTGAGTATACTAACATCAAATGATGTATTTATATTGAAAGCAGTAGTAATACCGTTGTCACATCAGTAGCAAATGTTGTTTCTCTACCAAGGTTCATAGAACCGAACCCCCCCCCCCCCCCCCCCCAACCAGAAACACATAGTCCTCCATATAAACATTAGATGAAGATACATCACTGGAATGAGATGTAACGAGCTTTCCATAACAGCAACATAAAATTATCGTCCATTATAATTAGATTTAGTAACTTTTCCCGTTAGCAAAGTGATAAACTCTTGCAAAAATTCTATCAAATCATAAACATTTCATATTATTTATATTAAATTAAATCAATATTGATTAATTCTCTGCGGTAACATCAGATGGCATCCTTTCGCTAAGATTGAAAGAATTATCCCTGCTTTAAGATTATTAATAATATATGAAAAACATTCATTAGATATAATGAAAGTGCTTTCTCGCACCAATTTAAGACTTATTTTAGCTTGGTTTAAAATATCATCATCTCCATTAAAAGATGCTAAATTGCCCCCCCCTGTAGCACAGCGGTATGTCTGCGGACTTTCAACGCTAGAAACCGGGTTTCGACACCTATGGTGGGCAGAGCACAGATAGCCCTTTGTGTAGCTTTGTGCTTAACTTCAATCAAACGAAACTAAAGATACTCAAGTTTCATTAAAAGATGAAATCAGCACCAGATGGCACTGGATAAAGCAGGTGTGGTGTGACTGACATATTATTACATATTCTTCTTTGCTTTCATTCATATGCTATTAGCATGCATTTACAGTAAAACCGAGATACAGTTACCTTATGCCAAGCCCAGGTGGTGATGTTTTTCTTTTTCGATTAAATACAAATAACTTTCCCTTATCAGTTTTGTCCTTATGAACAACACATAATGCTTAATCACCAGGAACAAAATATCATATTATTTATATCATTTTCAGGTTTGGTTTTTAGTTGCTGGTAAGCACAAAGCCACACAATGGTTTATCTGTACTTTGACCACCACAGGTATCGAAATCCTAATTTTAGCGTCGTAAGCCTGCCGCTGAGCCACTGGGGAACAATATCACTTTCAGATAATATTCTTAATTGAAACTTAAAGTTGCAGCGCCTCTATGTAAAGGAAAAACATTACACCTTCTCCGATGTTAAAAATATCGTGTCTCAGCTTCATCAATATCAAATAGTTTCTTCATTACATTTAAGCACAACTGGTTCACGTCAGCTTCAAGTGCTTAAAAGATGCTGTAATTTTACATCAGGTTTAGGTTGTGCTTGTGCAATAAAGTTAGATGATGTTTTCCTCTTGCATCAGCTTCATGTTATGTTTCTTCATTACATATAGTATTAGACTGGTTTGTTATGAATTTCGTGCAAAGCTACACGAGGGCTATCTATGCTTGCAGTGAAAAACTAGAGGTAAGGCAGCTAGTCCTCACCACCCTCCGCCAAGTCTTGGGCTACTCTTTCGCCAACAAACAGTGGGATTGACTGTCAGATTATAACGCCCCCACCCGTTGAAAGGGTGAGCATGTTTGGTGGGACGGGGATTTGAACCCGCGACCCTCAGATTTCGAGTCAAGCGCCCTAACAATCTGGCCGTGCCGGGCCATAGTATTAAAATATACTGTCTTTTCGCATAACACTTAAGCTATGTTTTTCTATCAAAATTGGAAGATATTTCCATTCGGTGTTAGCTTGATATTGTGCTCAGTGTTAAAAGCTGTTATTATTTCACTTCAGTTTCAGACTATTTTCTTCAATAGAGTTAATAGCTGTTTTCTCTCCACTTAAGTTTTATTACCATCCAGAAATGATAGGTGTTTTCTTTTCGTACCAACTTTAGGTTATCATCCTCTTAAAGAGTTAAAGGTACTTCACATCAGCACCAAATGACACACACCCCTTATAATTAACAGTAGCAGTTTCTCCACTACCAGTTGTCAAGTTGTATTCTTCCATTGAAGGTAAGTATTGTGACCAACTACACCAATTTGATGAATTATTTCCATCAGTACCAAATAATGTTATTCTACGAAAGTGGAAAATGTCATCTGCTGCACATTAGGACTTCTATTAGAATTAAAGTTTTTCCATGACGATTTCAGATAATATATTTTGTTTTATTTAAACTCACAGCTCCTCTACTTAAACACAGAACTTCGCAGGAGATATTAAACTTCTCCATTACCGACAGGTGGTGTTCCTTCAGTTGAATCTCTTTTACTCTAGATAACAGTAGTACAGATACGACGTTTTCCCACTGAAGCTTTCTGTAAGATATCCATTAAAACAACCGTTAAAAGGATTTTCCAGTTTATCGTCTACTGGCGGCCCTTCGCATCATATTCAGGCAATGTTTCTCCGACAGATTTAGAAAATGCTGTCACTACAAATAAGCTGAAATCTATCAATTATCCTCCGCCAGAGTTAGAAGATGTTGTTATTTGTCATTTACAACAGGTGGTGTTTCTTTGCTCGAATTTATTATAGCGGCTCTTCTCTTCACTACCTGGATGATGCTTCACCACCAGAATTATGGACATATAAATATTCTTTCTCATCAGTTACTGCTTACCTACGTTCATTGGACTTAAAGAGAGATTGTTATCTATCTCACAATCAAGTGACGTAGCACAGGTAGGTTGATAGCAGCATCCTTTCTGCATCAGCTTCTAGTAAGTTAGAGGAAAATTTCGACATTACATAACAATCTTTTGTTGGTGTTACTAACAATGGCTCTGTTACATTAGACCGAAATCATGATCTTCATGTGGAATTAATAATGATGTCTTCCCTCCTCCTGCCCTACATACAGTTTTGAGATGGTGTTCTTCCATATATAGTATCTCTTCCACATCAACTTTAAATTATGCTTGTTCATTAGATTTAAATGTCAGAGCTACTCAACATCGATGTTAGATTACTTATCCTGATTGAATTTAGAAGTTCTAGCTGTAACACGCTAATTTTAAATTAAATAACTCACTTTAAATTACTTTTATTTAGAATATTAGCCCTCTTCAATCAATACAGAACGGGGTACCTTCCTTTCAGTGAAAACTATTAGATTATTTAATCAGCACCCCAAAAATGATGTATTAAAGCCCCTCCACCTATCATTGAGTGTGCAGGCTCCTTCTCAATACTACCAGTTATTGCGCTCGTTTTTGGAAAATACGACTGCCTAAAGTCCCATAGTGTTTCTTGTGTAACGTAACTATGATCACTTATTGAGTATTTTACAGTTAAAAAACCAAAACCACCAAAAAGACTTGAAGAAAAGCCGAATCCATTGGGTTATGAGGACAGTTTGTTTGTAGTTAAGCGCAAAGCTACACAATGGACTATCTGTGCTCTGCCCACCACAGGTATCGAAACTCGGTTTCTAGCGGTGTAAGTCCGCAGATATACCGCTGTGCCGCTGGGGGGATATGAGGACAGAAAATAATAGTTACGTTAAGAAAGACCTTGAGAAATAGTTTCAGCGTATTAGTACACTACTTTAACACAGCTATATCCCGAAACAAAATCTCCGTTATATTGGGACAAAGATAATTTAAAAAATCGCAACTGTTAACCAAAAAAAAAAATATATATATATATATATATATATATAGCTTATTTACTTCTAACTCGCAAATATACATATTAGCTCTTTTCGATCACTTAGTTTGAAATATTTGAATAAATATGTAAACAAAAATAATTAATGTTATAGGCTATTCTAGATCCTGAAACACATTCCGCGGAAAACAAAGCTTTACGCTTTTATTCAATTTTCGCATATTTCATAAAATTAACATCTAACAGAAACAAAAGTAGCCTTTGCTATCGTATTACATTAAATTAATTGTACATTCATTCATCTGGGTGTACAATTATAGCTGTTACTGGCTTATTGAACTAAACCCTCCCAGAGGCTGAGAGGAATAATCAAGCGTATATGTTGGACCGCCATGTCTGTTAAGCTACACAAAAAGTCGGTGGTATGCAGGCTAGCTTTTTTCACTGTCGCTGGTATGTTCCTAGTCTATGACTTTCCCGTAGGATGCTGTTTATGTATCTGTATAGTTTAAACTTTCTTGGTTTTGTAAGAAATGTAATTTCGGCCAAACTGTAAATTTACATTTAGCAGCTAACTGGGTTTGCTTGCCGTGAGTGTAAGTAGTAAATGGGTAAATAGTTACCAACCATAGACATTAAATTAAATAAGTTATTGTATTTGAAGCTATTTTATCAAATCTTCCGCTTCATATATTTAAGGTATCAGATTATGGGAACGTGCAGAGAGTATTTCTTTGAGTGATAGAATTATCTTCTTCTAACTAAAAGAAAAGGTAAAGTATTTATGAAAAATTCAGGTTAAACGTCGTGATGTATTAATTTCTTTTAAAGATGTTAACTCAAAATCTATTCTAGCATGAAACTTGAAACCGAAACATTAAATTATGCGTCAATACACTAGTTGTCTGAGCATTTAGAACAACAACAACAAACCAGGAGGGAAATGAAAAATAATACAGCATACCACATCACCGAATCGCATCTTTTATCTAGAGTCTAGACAAACGAGGTTTTTAAACACTTTTTTTAGCAGACGAGTTTGAATTAACATTTCCAAAACATATTTCTATTACGAGAACCTAATTGATGATCACGTGATTGAGAAAGTCGAATAAAATAATCTCCCACAATATTGAAATATTCGGCACTCCGACTCTTCTACTGCCATTTTCTTTCTCTACTTTTGTTGCTTCTTTTGAAAACCAAATTCTATGAAAGCACATGTTTTACGCTGAAAATTTGGAAGACAATAACCTCCAGGTGAGGTAGTAACACTAGCATAGTTACATCACAATGAATTGTAGGTTTATAGAACAAGTTGCCAAAGGCAACAGCACGTGCGACCAAGAACTAGGCGATGAGATAAATCTTTCATAGGACGTGAACTTTCAAGGTAGCAGTTAAACAGGTGCATGCAAACAGCGCTACTAGCAACTGTTAAACAGGTGTATGCAAACAGCGCTACTAGCAACTGTTAAACGGGTGTATGCAAACAGCGCTACTAGCAACTGCATTATGTCTTTTTAAGAGATTAATTGTAATAGCGTTACCACGGAACGCCATACAGCTACTTCATTGTTACCGTTTTTGTCCTGTGTATATACTGAAAGTATAGATTTACATTTGAAAATAAAAATTAAATTCGGCTGAGAGGATCGTAATCTTTGATATGACCTTCTTAGCTTCTGTTACCCAACCCCCGGGTTTCGATACTCGTGGTGGGCAGAGCGCAGATAGTCGTTGTTTAACTTTGCGCGTAACAACAAACAAAAGAAAAGCTTCTGTTGTTGAGAGTATGTGTTCATAAACGTCTCTGAATCATGCAGTATGTTTAGAGTTGAGATCTTTCTTAAATAGTTCATAAAATACCGTTCATGGTAGTAAAATAAACGTAGCATATTTTTTTTTATTTCAATCATATAAAAAACGATAAATCTCTAGCGTTTTCGACTGGTGGACCCACCGTTTTCTTCTACCTCTGAAGAAGGTAGGTCGACATGATTAAATACTTCTTATATTAAGCGTTAAAAATCTTAAAATGTCTTTCACGAGAAACATGAAGGATTCGAGGACATATAAAAGATGAAACAAAAGTCGTGAATGGCCTTGTATTACGATGTATCACAACAGCCAGGTGAAGTTTAGAAACGTGATAACTGCTCTACCGTTGATAACGTAGTTCAAATTCAAGTATCAGTTGTTGTTTTGTCCGAACCGAATCTAGAAACATTTAAATTTACACTTCACTTAACCTTCCATTCATTAAGGGTCCACCAGTGGCTCAGCGTCATATCTGAAGGGTTATAGCACTAAAAACTGGGTTTCGATACTCGAGGTGGGCACAGCACAGATAGCCCATTGTGGAACTTTGTGATTAACAACAAACAGACAAAACTATTCATTATGTTAAATTATTGGGTCTTTTGACACGTATGAAAATTATTTAATTTGTTTCTTATCTTAGTAAGCTTTTTTATGTGAAGGAAATCAATCACAGAGAATGAGGTTTCATATCTACAGGTCAACAGCATCATTTTGGTAAGCCCTGTCATTAAATTAATACTGTTTCACAGTTCTTGGTATGAGATGGGATTTCTGGCATGTCGCAGGGTTGAGTGGTAAGATTAGAACAATTCAGCAGGTTCTTATTAACGCGGGATTACTACTTTCAGATATACTTGTTTCTTCTTTGTTTGCTCGTGTATTTGAATCACGTGGTGTTATGCCATCGAGCGCAAGGCTATATTCTGTTTCCTGAATTGTATGTGTTCATTATATTCATTCTAAAAGTTTTGAACCACTAATGAAGTGGACGTGTTAGTAATAACCTAACCAGAGTTACACTTCGTCAAACTGGATTTACCAGGTTTTAAAACACCTTAAAAACATAGTCTTTTAGCCTCATTTTTTTTATGACTTAACAATGTCCATACACTATTTATATATCGTAGCATTAAGCCTGCGAATACCTAACAATATTGACGGCAAATCTTTTATGTCTGAAATGATTTCGTATTTCCGGTATTGCAATGCTTTTGTATCTTCAGCATTAGTCTACGTGTTTCCTGTGGGGCGACCTTTTGTATGTATGTGTATGTGCGTTTGAAATATAGTATGCATTTCCGGTATTGCAAATGTTTTATGTTTATAATGCGCTACGTAATATGGCGTTGAAACCGTATATGTGTATTTGTAGATTTCTAAAATGTTCCCACAAAAATAGGTAACTATAGAGAACAAAAAAAAAAAGAAGAAAAAAGTCACAGATCATTAATACACTATTTTCCCATCAACTAGTATTGTTTTTTTTGGGGGGGGGGGAGCAAGGCATGGGACGAAAAATTCTGGTAACTGTGGCATATACCGATGGAAAGTCCAGGACCTGTTGTATCGAAATATGCAATCCATAGGATAGTTACTTATTTCAATCTGGAGTAGTGAACATGGGTTTTCGGAGTTGCTGCACTGCCTGTTACATATGACAGTTTCTAATAGACTGAAACTGAGTTAAGTTGTAATTTAGATTTAGTAGTTAAATATTTGCCGATATATCCTCAATTTATGATATTTGCCAACAAGATTGATACACACAGTTTCTTTTTTTAATACAAATATGTTTTGATATACAAACAACAATACAATTTATAATAACAATTATTACAAAATAGTTATTACAAACAATGATTTATATACAAAAGTGTTACAAACTTCCTTGATATCTTATCGAGGTTAGTGATGAGGGAGTTAATTTCGTGTTGACATATGTATAATCCATTTAACAGGGAGCTAGCTAACCCTGTAGTTCTCACTGATCACACGCCAATTACAGGTCGAGGAGCTAAAGAGCTTCTGAGCACCCCCCCCCCCCCCCACGGTAATCTATTTTATACCGGAAGAACTGTCAGGATGATGAGAGATCTTTGGGTTTGATAGCTGGATTTGTTTCAACAAGGGCTGTTAAAATTTCCATTTTGAGCACATCCACATGTTGCAAGTTGAACATCTCGGAACCTTGCACGTGCAGGTAATCGAGGGAATAATGTTGACTGATGATAAGATGGTGAAGAGTAGGAAAATTTCAGTCATAGTCAGTGGGTCTTGAAGCTAGCTGCTGAAGATCTAATGGACTCTGGTCTGAAGAACAGATACAACAACGGGTGAAGAAGAAGAATCTCACGTAAAGGTCACGGAGGTTATACAACAAAAAGTACTGTCATTAACCAAGGGGGTTTCTACTGCTGTTAGTGTGTCCAGTCATAAGTCAGTCAGTTTTTGTCCTGTTTGGGAAATTTAAACTATGGTAATCATATCTCGTTGTATGTTATACCCTACATAAGTTTCACGAAAATAGGATAAATTCAGAATTTTTTTATATCCGATCCTTGCAACCGAGGCGCCTCTTGTTTAGTAGTTCAAACATAAAAATATCATCTCTGAACTAGATAAGAAACAAGAAAGAAATCGAATGACACTGTTAGGGAAAGATTGTTAGAGCCAGAAACCACTAAATAAGGCTACTTCAAGAAAAAAATAATTATCTTTTGAATTTTACAAAGCATTTAAAACCTACTGCACGTAAATTTACATGAGTCTTAACAACATTTGAAAGAACGTTGAATAAAAAAAATGCAATTAATATATGATTTTATTCTGAGTTTGAAGCAAAGCCTGAAATGTTTTCTTCTTTACGACTTTCAAGTATTATGTAATGAGTAAAAGCTATGAAACTACAAATCGGAAATGATTTAATCTCCCGGAAATAGTAAAACTTATCGGAAGTTAGACTTTTAGCAACAGTGTTCAGTATGATTGACGAAGTTTCAAAACAGCGCACTTTATCGGAGTATTAGTTTCATCAAAATATCGTTAGTAAAGAGTAGTTTATGCAGTGAGAACAAGACGTTAAAATTATTGCACTGGCATGAATAATATCTTTTATTACGGGAAAACAAACAAATTTTGAAAATCTTTAATGCATTTCCGCGGCTAAATAGGCAATAAAATATATAATTTTTTTCTCTGTCAGCTTCGACAGAGTACTTCGTAATTTTATTCTTACAAAATGTATTCGATTTTGCATATTTTAAGCCTCTTGTAACCAACTATATCCTTAATGGATTAATTTGTTATACAATGTTACTCGACCTAAGCGGAAATTCACGTAGGAAAAAGAAGGTAAGTAAAAACCATATCCAGTAAGTTTGAGAATTTTAATAGACTGCAACTGCCTATCGAAAGAAAAGGAGATGACGTTTCGGCTTCTTTACTGAAGCTCCAGTAGAGAAGCCGATCTGTAATATTTTTCTTTCAACAAGCATTTGCAGTACATTAAAATTCTCAAACCTATTATATCCACTCTGTCTAAAGTTCCAGTGGAACAAAACCTATGTTGGATAAATTAAAGTATGCGTATGTAGCATATTTTGAGTCTAAACATGGAAATCGGTGGAAATTGCTAGTATATTTTTAGTTCTTTATGCTAATCGATGCATAAACTAATGCGACATGGCAAATAATTCATAAGTTGCATAATTAAATCATTTATGCCCGTACTTGTATGGTATTAATATTTAAATGAAAATTGAGCTTCGACGAACAAGACACTCTCAGAACATTCTGCTTGTAGCAACGCTTTCATTGAACAAAGTAATAGTTGTTAATAGAATGTCCCTATGGTTCAGCGGTAAGTCTGCAGACTTACAGCACTAAAAATTAGGCTACGATACCCGTGGTGGTGAAATCACAGATAATCAAATAGTAGATTTGTGCTTAACAACTAAAGAAAATCGTATTTTTATAGAATAAAAAAGAAGATACAGAAATGGTGTTGAAATGTTTTCATGACAACCTTGATCACGTAGAACTGGACAGAAACCATAGTTTACAAGGAAGCGCTTCATATTAAACAAAACATCTATTTTAATAGCGACAACTGCCTTTTGTTTTCTGTAAAACAACGGTTCGATAAGTTCCGAATATGGTTGGTGAATGTTGAACCCAGAAATTCCTAGAATCGATTTTTCCAAACAGAAAATTAAAATTACGCATCTTTATCCATCCTCGTAATTTGGTAGGTTCTATGTTCGTGTCCCTTATCACCTACTGGGAGAGAAGTAGTTTATGTTTTTACGTAATTAATTGTTTCTTTTAGGAACATTTATCTTAGTACGAACCTGGATTAGCGATTCGTATTGTAAAATACTTCCTTGTTAGAAGTTTTACGGTAGGATAACTTATTATCAGAAAGTCGCATTTTGAAATATTTCCTTGCCAGTAGCTATATGATAGGGTAAACTATCATGATGAAGCAGCACTTGAGTTTTTTCAGAGTTATCGTCTGTAATGGAAGCGAGGACTTGTATTATGGCTTTGTACCCCATTTTTAAGGCTCGCACTGCATCTGAATGGGTGCTTCATTTTGTGTCTGATAACCTCTTTATCGTCGGGAACCCTAGTTTTTCAAGCACATCGTGTAGACACTTCCACAGACAGGTTAAAGTTGAGAAAAATACATTAAGCTTCTACACAAAGACAAAGAATAAACAAACTTCAGTATAGCAGTCCACGGCTCATTGTCCAACCAAATTGAGCGAATGAGCACAGCAAAGAACACAGTCTGCTAGGGGCTTCTTCTCTTTGATCAAGGCTTGCATGCTAGCATATTTGCTGCTCATAGTGGATGCCTTATCATAAGACTGCCCACGGCAATCTTGAAATTATATATCATTCTTTTCAAGGAAATTAATGAGAATTCTAGCATCTAGAACGTATCTAAAGATTATTGTCAGTTGATTCGTGTGGGAGATGTATGGAGTAGAATCAACAGACACTGAGTAATATTTAGATGTTTTGATTTCCTGGATAATGTCCAAACAAAATCTCTCATTTCATCAGAACCTTGTGTCCATGTCCCAATATCAAATGTAAAGGGTGGATTAGTATATTCGTCACCATTATAATAATTGATTTCTTCCTGTTGGTAGGAGCTTGATTCAGTTTGATGAGGTTGATGGTCATCAACATCGAGAGTTGTAGTCTCTACATGATTGTTTTCACAGTCTTGATTAGTGGTTATGTTTTCGGCACTTTCTTATTGAGGACAAGGGCTCTATTTGATATGATGAGGCTGATGGTCATCAACATCCAGGAATTTAGTTTAGTGTCTACATTGTTATTTCTACTGTCTTGGCTGGCGAGGGTTTCGACACTAGAGGACGAAGCCCATAAATCCCTTAACTTGATAGTTTTAACTATTACTTTCTCTAATTTTTAAGTTATGACATAATACAATCTTGACCTAAATGTTTGCATACTGTTCTATATTGGTGTTACTGTCTATATGCATGGAGTAGTTATTGAGTAAATGTCCGAGTAGTAACAGAGAAGGTAGCGTATGATTGGACAAACATGTACGAGTTGTTATTCTGGTATGTATAAGTTGTTTTGAGCATTTATTCGTCAAAACACAGATACACACCTGTTTTGTATAAAAGGGTGTGCTTTTGGTATAATCTTGTTCAAAACAGATTAACACTTTGTTCAGAAAGTTTCTCTGTACTTGATGTAGAGTCATGTCTCATCACGTACCAGAAGTTATAGGGCGTTAAAATTTTCGAGTCTAGAAATGATATGAAGCAAATGGACATTGCCAGAACAGTAGGGTACCCACAGTGTACTGTGTCCAGTACCATGAAACGTCATTGGACTGCAAGAAACGTACCAGTAAAGTCTGCTGGTAGGCGCCGAAAAACTACTGTCCGAGAATGACCGTGTTTTAATCAGGTTAACATGTCAAGGTTGGAAGGAGTCTTGCAGCACTTTACGGCAGGAATGGCATGAACATATTGATCCCAGGGTATCCAGAAGAACACTGAATAGGAGACTGACCAAACAAGGTTATTTTGCAAGAAGAGCTGTCTGCAAACTGATATTAACCAGAATTCACTGCCGTCACCATGTACCTTGGACAAGACAGCATGTCAACTTACAGTTAGGACACTGGTGACATGTTATCTTTTCAGGTAAGTCCTGTTTCTGGCTTGTTAAAGCTGGTGGTATTATTTGGGTTTGTTGTTTACCCGGAAAACAGATGAGAGAAGATGTCTTTCCCACAGGAGATGGTGCAGTACATGTTTTGGCAGCTATTCATCATTGTGGAAACACTGCTCTTCATATCCTCCAGGAAAACGTCATTGGCGCCTCCTACAGGTATCACACGGATACAATATTTCTGCCCTATGCTAGGGCAAGGTTTGGCAATAACTGTATTTTCCAGGATGACAATTCCACTGCCCACAATGCGTGTATTGTACAGAATTATCTTGACCAGGAGGAAATTAAAAGATTGCCATGGCCAGCAAACTCTTCAGATTGTAATCCCATTGAGGACTGTTGGGCAGAACTGAGACTGAAAATTACTAACCACGTCCCTAAAATAGCTACTGCAGCAGAGTTATAGCGTTTTCTAATGTCAAGTTGGGATGAAATCACTGTGAATTACATCAATAACCTGATCGACAGCATGCCACGTCGCCTTACGGAGGTTATTAGAGTACGAGGTGGATCAACCAAGTACTGAATATTTAATATGAACTGATATAAGGTTACAGATGTTATTTATAATAATGCTATGTTATATTTTGTCATTATATATGATTTGACAAGGTTTTGTTGAATTACGCAGCTTTGTACAGGTGTCTATTAAAATTGTTAGCTCTTCTAATAAATCGTTCATGATGTCCGTGTTATATATGTAGATGTTTCATGTAACATGCATTTCTCAGTTTGACAGTGCTAAGTGTATTTGTATGCTATCTAAATAATAATGATCTTATTTGTTACTAAATATGCAAGCTATTTGGCCAAACCTAAAATACCGTTATTTACCTTGTTAACGATGATAGAACTCCTTTTTTGAACGAAATTCGAAGCCTTTGAGAATGAAAAATGTAGCCTAGCAGCTTAGGTCTAGTCATATTTTAGGCTTACTGCTTGATCATACGATAGGAAACGAGTGTCCGTGTCCGGCGCAAACCACGAAGGAGGATCCTGGCTACAGCATCGTGAAAATGTAAAGATATTTTGATTGGTCCAGGCCTCTCATTAGATCAGAGTGACTGTGTCTTCGCTTAGACCTAGCATATTTGCATTACAAATTGTATGCAAATATGTTAGGTAAGAGCTGGGGGGGGGGGCTACTCCTAGTCACTCTATCAAACCTCTGCATTCTACATCACACGATAGGACTATCTACGTCATACACAACTCAGTAGGCTCAGTCGAATTATTTTTTAAAGCACTTTCCTAAAAAACTGAAGACGGGCCTTTTTGAGCCCAGAGCTTTGGCTGCAGCCCTAATAGCCCCGTCTTGATCTTCCTATGATTAGGAAGTGGTATTGTAAAATATTTCCTCGCTAGAAGCTGTACGATGGATAATGTATTATTAGAAAGACATATTGTGAAATATTTCCTTACCAGAAGCTGTACGGTAGAATAATTTATTATCAGGAAGTTGTACTATGATATGTAACTTTATAAAATTTACAAATCAACTTCCTAATGTGTATAAATATCTCAATAAATGGTAAATATACAATCAATTTTACAACTCACTAAGTAAGCAACTCAAAGGAAGCTCAAAGTTAAAGTTGGACCTTCACATTAATACATAACATATATATGTGAATAATAGCAAATATGAAGAACTTTGGTACAGTTCAAGTTTGTAAAAGGTATAAGATCTGTAGATATAATACAATAACGCTGGCTAATGAATATTTTACGGGTAATGACTGAACGTCCTCAATGTTCGGACATTGTTGTCATTCTCCTTTGGTCTTAGACATTGATGACAGTGCTCGGCCTAGGACAACAATGCCCTATTGAATCGGCCAATCGTGTACTAAAGTACAAATTTAGAACATTGGCTGGGAAATGAAGACATCGTCCAAGTTAAACCAGGCAATATCGTCAATGTCTAGCCAATGACAGAAACACTTTATGTTATTGAATTTAGAACAATATCCTCCAAAATTCGTGGTCAATGACGTTAATGGCTAGGTGATGTCGTAAATGCCCAAGAGAGGAATGACAACACTAACCACACTTCGATCATTGCTCGTAACAACTAGATCGAATATTTGATAGTTGGCATGCATTTCCCGCTGACTCAGTTCCTGTTAACACTAAGTCTGGACAAGTAGAAATAGTGATATAAGGAAAACAGTGAAACTACTATTGATACATGACTGGTGATAAACGTATTTCAATTAAAATCACCATTACCACTTAAGGTTAATATGGTGTTTCTTTCCATTAGTTCCCACGAAACGATTAACATCTATTAGTTTTTGTTCGTGAAAACCCCCTAACACTTATTTCTTCAAGCACTTAAAATTAAAACATTATGCAACTACATTGATTACCGTAATTTGGTAGAAATTCTATTAAGTATTCTTTACCATGCGGCTGGGAGAAAAGTCTAGTATGTTATCACATAAATAATTGCTTCTTTAAGGGACTTTTATGTTCTTGCTCCTCTGGCTTAGCTTGTACGGGGTGGGGGACCGAATTAGTATAGAAAACAAACAATGATGGATTAAACTACAATCTCGTTTCCTCATATAACATTACATATCTTAAAAACAATATTTCAAGAAGTACAAAATACATGTTACACCAATTATTACCTTAGAAGAAGTTTCAAATATGCCTTAATATAGTACGTTTGTTATCTATTTGGCAATTCAAAAAAAAACAAAAATGGCAATCTATATAATCACAATATGGTTTTTTTTCGAATTGTTCTTGTCTAGGAGTATCTGAACGAATGCACTTAATAACACGAGAATTAAGAAAGGCCCTTTTATCACACTAAAACGACCCTCTACATTTAATTCCACAAGATCCTTTAAGTGTAAGTCCGCAGACATACCGCTGTGCCACTGGGGGCATGATTGTTTGTTTGTTTGTTTGTTTTTGACTTTCGCTCAAAGCTACACGAGGGCTATCTGCGCTAGCCGTCCCTGATTTTGCAGTGTAAGACTAGAGGGAAGGCAGCTAGTCATCACCACCCAGCGCCAACTCTTGGGCTACTCTTTTACCAACGAATAGTGGGATTGACCGTCACATTATAACGCCCCACGGCTGAAAGTTTGGTGGGACGGGGATTCGAACCCGCGACCCACAGATTGCGAGTCGAGTGCCTTATCCACCTGGCCATAACGGGCCTCTTTCTGAATACAACTTTGCAATACACTTAAGTTCAACAGTCGCGCTATAACAAACGCTATAATTCATAACGAACGTCTCACGTGCTCGACTCAACAATACTATCTCTCTCTGTCCGCGGTTCAATTACACATTACATTGTTGCCGTCACGTCTTGACCGTCTTATATGTACAAGAATACCGAATCTAGTAACCTTTCGAGGTTTCATGAACGTTCTAGAAGTGCATGTCGTGTTACTAGAGTCACGTGACCTCCGCTGTAGTAACAATACTTTTAGGTTCTATGCAGAGCTTTAAAATAATTTCAAGCTCCCATTTCTTCACATTACAATTCAATAAAATGTTTCAGGTTTTGCTATTAGTTGATTTGTAAACAGAAGTATGTGTTATAGTATTTTGGCATTTGTGTATAAAGTTAAAATCATAAATAATATTCAACGTTAAACTGGTACACAATTAAAAAC
>NW_013666651.1:113821-117190 GCF_000517525.1 Limulus polyphemus | reverse complement strand
AGTATCTGTCTTTATTATAATTATGAAAGTTTTTTTACCACAATCGTTTAAACAAAGTTTTAATACTCGAGCATATAAAGTTTATAACAACTTAACTTTCTTTAGACTTGATTTATCAAACATTATTCGGGTTCTTGAAAAGAATTCCCCCCGCCAGTAGCTCAGCGGTAAACCTGAAGACTTATCACACTAAGAAACTGGATTTTGATAGATGTGGTGGGCGCAGTACAGATAACTCATTGTGTAGGTTTGCGCTTAACAACAAAGAAAGAAAGAAAATAATAATTTCCTGATTAAGATTATTGATGAAAATCCCAAACAAGTAAAAAGTAAACTAAATAATATTAATAACATTTCTCCTATTTATACAGTTGATAAACGTTCGATAACTCTCTTACCCCCCTCCCTCCCCCAGTGGTACAGCGGTATCTGCAGACTTACAACGCTAGAAACAAGGTTTTGATGCCCATGGTGTGCAAAGCACAGGTAGCCCATTGTGTAGCTTTGTGATTAATTACAATCAACCAGCCAAATCTCTTATTTAGGTAGTAAATCCATGTTATAAAGTTAAACATTTTGAAATTATTTAATAAGGCTCATCCTCAAATACACCTTAGATGTGTGTATAGGTACTCCTTTTAATTAAGAAACTTTTCCACATTCAAGGACAAAAATCATTAAAGTACAGTAATCCCTTGTCGTTTATAAATGTAATTGTCCTCTGTGCTTGAAAGTCTACAACGGGTCCGCTATCAGATGTCTCCGGCAAAGGACTGTGGGACATCATACTTTTTCCATCTATAACAATTCACGTATTTTACAGCATACCACGGTATGTGACCGAGATATCAAATTTGAACACTTCGACCTTCTACTCAAGGCAACAGATGAAAGAGCATTAAGGTTCAAAAGGTCTTTGGCCATTAAAACCTTTCAACCGGAAATCAACGTCATGGGAACTAGTTTATCAGTCTAAAGTTGTTTTTCATTCTTGAATACAGTTTTTTTTAATAATCTCAAGTTCCATGTGATAAACACTCACAGGAACATTTAGTTTAAAGCATTTCGTATCAGTGCTACAAATGTCCAACTATCTAGAATGCATAATAATTTGTGAGTCTATAGAAAATATAATTTTATTTTAATTTTCAGTATCTTAAAACTGCAAAACACAAAATGTGAAACTGCAAATGTGCATGTATCTCCGCATGGACCCAACAAATCTTCATGCCAAATTTTGTGAAGATCCACCAACAGGGGGCGAAGTACTGCTAAACAATGCGAAAACGCCTATAAAAACCGCAAAACGCAAATTGCAAAACTGAAAATTTGTGTGTATCTTCGCATGGACCCAACAAATCTTCATGCCGAATTTTGTGAGGCTTCATCAACAGGGGGCGAAGTAGTGGTAAAAAATGCAAACACATCCATAAAAACACAAAAATCAAAATGCAAACCTGAAAATTTGTATGTACCCCGCATGGACCTACCGGGATATCTAAAAAAAAAATCATTTTTATTAAGTAAGTTGAATAGTAATTTTTAATCAGTTTCAAAACACTATAAAAGGGTTAAATAATAAATTACAATTTAAAAATTACAAATAAGTTTAATTTAACTGGCTTAATTATTTAATTAAAAAAAACACGTGTAGAATTTACAAAGGACTATGGCACTCAAAACAAACGATGACCAAGTTTACGTATACATAGCATGGGACCTTTGCTCCCATGGCTGAGTTGTTTAATTGGTGAAAAATTTGTCCTTTAAACTGCAAATAAAAAGTATTCAACAATAATATAAAACTCAGTATCATCATTTTATGAAACCGAATAATAAAAGGCTTTTATTAAGATCTATATCATATTCGATAGCTTTAAACTCATAATCATGTCTAACATATTACTCATTCGATTACACCACCATTACCAGTTTGTCCCTGAAGAAGAGCCCCCCCAGTGGCACAGCGGTATGTCTGCGAACATACAACGCTACAATCCGGGTTTCGATATCAGTGGTGAGCAGAGCACAGATAGTACCTTGTGTAGCTTTGGGCTTAATTACAACCAAGCAAACCCCGCAGAAGAACGAAGTCCACTTTTCGAAAGCGCTCGGGTTATAGGGTTTTTATCATTTTGTATCAATACATCTTGAACCTATGTGTTTTTCTGACATTATAATGTAAAGAAGTACTATCAAAAGAAAGAAACATTTAAAAATATAATCCCTATAATTATTAATATTACTATTTATTGGTTATGAATAGTTTTAAACAATGCCCAAAACATTACTAAAAATCCTACAATTTTTCTTAAACCATCGTTGATAGGAAGTCGAAAATCACAGAAGAAACTTAGGTCCAGAAACTATCTTCAGGAGGTTTCTTAATAAGCTCATTTAGTTTAACTCTTTCATGAAAATTAGGAAATATACAAAAATGTCCTATCGTAACTTCACTAATTAAAAACACCATTGAAAAAATAATAATTTCACAAAATACATTTAAATTTTAAGTTACTTATTCTCCAATCTTTCTAACGTAAAACCTTGAAAAATGTGCTGATGGTATTTTTTATAGAACTATGAGAAACTAAAATGCTCAAACACCGTTAAAAATAAAATGAATTTCAATTCACTGATATGAAAGCACTGTTACCATACTATTTTAGTAACTTACCATTCTGGAAGTTTTATTTCGTTTAAAAACTAAATACCGACATTCAAGAAAATTATCTTTAGAAAACTGAATATTTGTCTTTACAGAAATAAGTTAAATTCCTTATTATTAAATCTAGTTTATGTTTCTCCATTTACGAAGCTGACTTTTAAAATCTGGCAATTTCTTTCTTACGCATTAGAAACCGGGTTTCGATACCTGCGGTGGGCAGAGCACAGATAGCCTGTTGTGTAGTTTTGGGCTAAACTTCAAACAAACAAACAGAAAGAAATATATATTTTTGAATATAGATTTTAATTGTTTGTTTGTTTATAATTAAGCATAAAGCTACACATGGGCTATCTGTGCGGTGCCCACCACGGGTATCGAAACCCGGATTCTAGCGTTGTAAGTCCGCAGACATGCCGCTGTGCCACTGGGGGCATAGATTTTAATGCTGATTTCAGAAATATCAATTAAAATTTGGAGAAATGAAAAAATATTTATTTTTTTTTATTTTGTTCACGAAACAAAGGAAGTACTTTTAGCATTACATATATATATCCCTATGTATTTAAAATAATTGCAAGACATCAAAACAATACAAAATATCTAGGGTCTATATAACAAATTCAATGTGAAAATTCAGAAATATTCTTAAATATTTACTTGAAGAAGCCCCCCAGTGGCACAGCGGTATGTCTGCGGACTTA
>NW_013666651.1:102201-112888 GCF_000517525.1 Limulus polyphemus | reverse complement strand
AATATGTCATACATTTTCTTATACTTGCATTGAATATATATGCTTACATCTATACAACGTAAAAATTTCATATGGCTATCTATATACACGACTTTACAACTTAAAAAAAATCTATAAAGCTGGCATGTGTATATATATATATATATACTAGCCAAGATGCATTGCATGTGCATCTATGTATAAAACTCATGTGGTTACAAAATCCAGTCCATGCATCATTCCAGCATAGTCCAGTAGTCTTTCCAATCCAGTGTTTACAAACTCCCCATATAGCTACAGAGTATAAATATAGTAGCTATATATAATTTACATATATATATATATATATACATAACATGTGGTATTTTGATCACCATAAATCATAGTGACCATACATGCAATACCACTATCAATGATAACATTGTAGCAATGATATCAGGAACAATAGCCATCCAATGTACATAAAGCCAATCTAAAGGTTGTCATTGTTTTCCGAGAGAGCATCATACATCAGCTACGTATTTCACTAAACTAAACTGTTTCAAATAGAACAGTATTGCTATTATATATATATTTATGATCATGATAGACATAAAAACTAAATGAACAAGATTATTAAATGTTTTTAATTATGATTCAGACAAACCTGTGGCTAAACATTTCAATAATAATTACCATAACTTTAGACACTTCAGAATTTTGGCCCTCCGTCATTCACCAACAGTCAAGAAGTAGAAACAACAAGATGAAAATGAATTCATCAATTGGCTTGGTACCATTCACCTGAGGGGATTAAATGAAGGATTTTCTTTCCCACAACTCTGCCTTTGTTAGTGTGTGTGCGCGCGCGAGGAAAAAGATATACATGTGAGCTTTTGCATAAGTATCTTTAAAAATACATGTGTATCATAATTCGGAGTATTCGTTTTAAATTTCTCTAGCATAAGTAAACAAAATACAAGTTTAAAATTTTTATGATTGAAATAAAGTTATTAGAATTCACTTAATCTAATTATATATATACACACATATTCCTTACCTTTATTTAATTAAATAAGTTATTTATTTATTTTTATCACTATTTTTATTATTATTCTATATTTTTATTTTTTGACCCCAGAGCACTATCTATTTTTCTAACTACGAGCACGTGGAAAACCACCTAATTACCTGTTAATATTATTGACATTTTGTTAAATAAGTTAAAATATAATTCAAGATTATTTTTGATTCTTATTTGTATTCTTATTTTTATTTATAATGAGATATATACTAGTATTATCCTATTGTAAAAAAAAACAACAAAAACATTGATTTTCTTGTTAATTTCTAACGTTCTGTGTTTGATAACCTTGTGATATCAAACATTCTGTTCTATTAAAATTTACAATCACCAGAGGAAGGGCGTTACTGCCCGAAACCTTGTGAACATTAAAACATCTTGTTAACATTAGCCATTTTTTGTGGTGTAACTTGATTTCTAAGAAGAGTTAAGCCTACTTAGAGTTCGTTAGCGCAATTTACGGTATGTTGTCGTCTGTCAACAAGAAAACACTAAACCAGCAGCAGGCATAGATTTAGCTTGAAGATTAAGATATGTTGTAGCCTATCAAATTCCCAAAAGAAATGAAAACCGGAAGTAATGTCTGAACAGGAAATAAATTGGGTCAACAATAAATTAGATAAAAGCACGATTAAGTGAATTCTAAGAACTTTATTTTAACCATAAAAATCTTAAACTTGTATTTTGTTTACTTATGTTAGAGGAATTTAAAACGAATACTCTGAATTATAATGCTAATCGTATTGAAAAGTTCAACATCAATATCATTTCATAAACAGACTTACTTATTAATTTTAACATTTGTTATTAATTTAGGTTTTTGAAAGGTATAAATATATATATATATTCATTTATGGTATTTTGATGTGTCTTTACTCACTATACGAAGTCTAGCTTCATTCTTTTGATTTGCCCTTGTCTCTAGGGTAACTGATGAGGGGTGGAATTCCGTGAAATCGGTATATGTCAGTTAATAGTGGTAAATCGAACGATAGATTGGGCTTCACATCTATTTTGTATAAATATATTTTTATTTATTCGTTATTAAACACATTTTTCGCATTTTCTCAGCAGATGGCGATATATTCAAACAGCAATTTCTTTATCATATTGAATAATTGTCATTGAGATGTTTTGGAGTTTAATAAGGTATTATATTGGGACACTTGAAGATATGTCGCTATAGTTCAAAGTTTGTTCGTTAACGTTTAAAGTAAAACTATGTTAACTTGCCAACTAATTATAATTTATAATGATTCTTCATTATTCGTGCTGAACAAGATCACCCTTTCAGCCATGGAGACTTTATAGTATGACGGTCAGTCCTACTCGTTGGTAAAAGGTGGCCCAAGAGTTTACGGTGAGTGGTGTTGACCAGCTGCCTTCTCTCTAGTCTATCACTTCAAAATTAGAGTCGGCTAGCACATATATCTCTCGAATAAGTTTGCGCGAAAATTAAACCATAATTCATATGTCCATGAAAAAATATTAACCGCAAAAAAAAAGAACGACAAAAAACAAAATATAATAAGTTTCTAAACTCCCTTTCAAAGACCTATTACTTAAGCAGTTACCGTAATATTGTACATTTATAGCTTTCCAGTCACATTTTTGAAAAGCTAATATAATTTAGGATCTACTATGATTCGTTTTTTTTTTTCGTTTTATAAATAATACTATACAAAGACTACTAAGACTACACAAAAAAGTATTTTGTAAGTGTCTTTCCCTCTATAAGTTCCGTGGGCTTATAATGCTAAAAAATCGGGTTTCGATTGGGCAGATAACCCATTGTGTAGCTTAACAAAGAAACCCTCTGTAAGTGTAATTATAGGATATATATGTCTTTATATATATTCCTATAAATGATGATTATCACCAGTAAGATAGTTATCGTTTAATTTTCTACTAGGTGGATCAAGCCAGTGCTCTAGCGTTGTTCACATTATCTTTAACTTAAACAGGTTCAAAATTAGTTTGATTTGAACACGTTTTAGATTAATTATTTGTACAAAAGAAGAAGGAAAAAGCTTTGCAAAATAAAAGAGCAACAAATGTATGGATAATATTATATAAATATTTAAAGAGAAAGTTGGCATCACTTTTGGTTGCTATTTTTGAAACGTTATCTCTTTACACTGACCTTTAAACCATAACTCTAACAAAATCTATTCAGAGGCTTCACGTGGAATTGGGTTGAAACGGGTAGTAACAGTTATCATTAACGTTAGAGTTGAAATGATCCCTATGAACTACCATTGCCCAGCTAGTTATTATTAATAATGTGGAAGCTAATTAGTGTTTATTGATTTTTTTGTTTGTTTGAGCGCAAAGCAATGCAATGCATCATGTCCGCATCGAGACTCGAACCCCAATTTTTATATATATAAATTCTCAAGTTTACTGCTGAGACACTGGTTGACGTTTATTTACGATGATAATTCGTTTTTGCGAAATTATTTATAGGTATCAGCGACCTATTTGCTGGTCTAGTGGAACTTATTTCATTTTGTAATACATGTTATTAAATTAGGCAGAAGTTAATCGCATTATTCCTAGGTACGAATGCACTAATTGCGAGGTATAATATATATATATGTATGTGTGTGTGTGCGTGTACTTCCTAAGTATATATATATGAAAACCGAATGAAACGCTAAGACTTCATTTCTTCGTTTAAATCCACGAGCTACTGATGAGAGTAGGAAACGCATGTTAACAATTATTGAACCAATTGAATGAGCAGTCAGTCTAATCAGGTCGTTGCCAGGGCAACGGTTGTCCCTGGCTGATCACATATTGCTCAGCGTCCACGAGAGGCAAGTGAATAGATCGTTCTACTTCCTGTCTAGTTTCATTTGTACTAACGGCCGCATTACAGGTCAAAAGCCGAACGTTAATCAGCTGAACAAGGTAACTTTATAACATTCTCACATCGATCTAAGCTATTATTATACCCGATTGTTTTTGTCGAATGTGAGTTGAAATACTAAAAAAAAAAAAAAGGAACAAGACTAAATTCACGATTAAATTTGGAGTTGTCCTGATCCTTGAATTTGAGAGTTGGAAAACCTGTAGCCTGTAACTGCTTTTCGCAAATAGCAACGCTTACAATTCCCAGAAATATAAATTACTAGTTAGGCAGCTTAGACTATAGTCAGTATTCAATTCAAAAACTACAAATAAAATGTATTCAAGTTAATTGATAATTTGACAGATTAATTCTTTCACGTATTCCAACTTTTCCAAGTTTTGGGGTCACCTACTTCCCCATTTAGACGTGAGCGTATATCAAAAACATAATAATAATACTAAAATAAAAATGTTCTGTACAAAGGGCAGCAATACACGATATGATATAATTCCTCCCAGTCAATACTTCATGGAATAAACGTAGAGAGAGAAATGTATCTTCGTGGGTTCACTCGTTCCGCTTTGTCACACATAGACTACATCCTGTACGCCACCTAGAGGTCAATGAACCTACACTAAGTTACAGGCGGAGGAAGAAAGTAAGGAACGAAAGGGATTGTGGTAATTTAAACGATAGTGGAGTTTCCCTAATATTCAATATGTGATTTGTAAATGACTTAAATAAAGTTGATATTGATTACAGTTCATTTACTTACTCTAGTTCACACTATAACAGTCGTTTTTAAGGGAACTGATAATATAAATAGTGTCAAGACCACTAATATGGCTGTGGTATCACGGCCGACTTGATAGGCCCTGGTATTATGCGAAAGGCCCCGTCGGCACTGGATATTGCAGATGTAGTGTGGTTGATATATTCTTCTTTGCAGTCACTCATAAGTTATAAGAATTCATATATGGCCCTTTTAACCTACTGTCATGAACGTAATAGGATGTTATACTTTGTGCTTGTTTGTACAAAATACACAAGTAGTGGTGAAATTGGAAGTTCCATTCAGTCAGTATGGTTACCATTGTGTATGTATACTCAAAAGTTTCATATTACTCTTCAGTTAAAAACATTTACACAGAAATATATCACGATCGTAAACATATATTTTGTAGTTTAATAAGGAACTTTAGGAAATGTAACATTATTTCTGAATACCTTTATATCGAGATTCATCCTACAGATTCTCATCCGAGTATTCTTTATGGCTTACCGAAAATTTACAAAGCAGATAAACCCTACAAATTAAATAACAACTTAAACTCTTTCTTTAAGGATTGTATTTCTTTCGAATATACAGTGCATGACAATTTTAGTTTTTCCAAACAAATGATGGACACTAGATTTACAGATAATGTGTTCATGGCAAGCTATGAGGTTCAATCCTCATTTACAAAATATTTCACCAGAAGAAACTGTTGACCTAGCAACGAACCTTTCATATCAAGATCATACTCTTATCCGAAGTGTTCCAAAAGACATCTGCTAGAATTTAGTAGAAGGGATTCCCATTTTCTTTTATACTACACAAGATATGTTAATGCCACTTTTGAAATAAAACCTTTATACTGCACAAGATATGTTGTGCAGTATAAAGGTTTTACTTCAAAATTGGCATCAACATATCTTGTGTAGTATAAATATTTTATTTCAAAAGTGGCATCAATATATCTTGTGTAATATAAAGGTTTTATTTCAAAAGTGGCATCAATATATCTTGTGTAGCATAAAGGTTTTATTTCAAAAGTGTCATCAATATATCTTGTTTAGCATAAAGGTTTTATTTCAAAAGTGGCATCAACATATCTTGTGTAGTATGAAAGTTTTATTTTGAAAGTGGCATCAACATATATTGTGTAGTATAAAGATTTTTATTTCAAAAGTGTCATCAACATATCTTGTGTAGTATAAAGATTTTACTTCAAAAGTAGCATTAACATATATTATGTAGTATAAAGGTTTTATTTCAAAAGTGGCATCAACATATCTTGTGTAGCATAAAGGTTTTATTTCAAAAGTGGCATCAACATATCTTTTGTAGTATAAAAGTTTTATTTCAAAAGTGGCATCAACATATCTTGTGTAGTATAAATATTTTATTTCAAAAGTGGCATTACATATATTATGTAGTATAAAGGTTTTATTTCAAACTGTCATCAATATATCTTGTTTAGCATATAGGTTTTATTTCAAAAGTGGCATCAACATATCTTGTGTAGTATGAAGGTTTTATTTCAAAAGTGGCATCAACATATCTTGTGTAGTATAAAGGTTTTATTTCAAAAGTGGCATCAAGATATGTTGATGCCACTTTTGAAATAAAACCTTTATACTACATAAGATATGTTTATGCTACTTTGAAATAAAGCCTTTGTACTACACAAGATATGTTGATGCCACTTTTTAAATAAATCCTTTATACTACACAAGATATGTTGATGATACTTTTGAAATAAAACCTTTATGCTAAACAAGATATATTGATGCCACTTTTGAAATAAAACCTTCATATTACACAAGATATGTTGATGCCACTTTTGAAATAAAACCTTTATACTACACAAGATATGTTGATGCCACTTTTGAAATAAAACCTTTATATTACAAAAGATATGTTGATGCCACTTTTGAAATAAAACCTTTATACTTCATAAGATATGTTGATGCCAATTTTGAAATAAATCCTTTATACTACAAAAGATATGTTGATGCCACTTTTGAAATAAAACTTTTATACTACAAAAGATATGTTGATGCCACTTTTGAAATAAAATCTTTATGCTAAAGAAGATATGTTGATGCCACTTTTGAAATAAAACATTTATTCTACACAAGATATGTTGATGCCACTTTTGTGTTGTTTAACAATAAGACTCGCACTATTACATTTTTCACGTTACTTCAGGTTTTGCTGTCTGTTACTTTCATAAACAGACATAGCAGGTCTTTATTGTAATTATGAAAATTTTATACCAGAATTTTTTTAAAGATTACCTGATCAAAGATTTAACAATTCGAGCATGTAAATTTTGTAGAAAGTTAACTTGCTTTAAATATTAGTTTTCAAGCATTGTTCGGGTTCTGAAAAGAATGTTTTTCCTATTAAGGTTGCTGATGAAAATCTCAAACAAGTAAAATATAAACTAAATACTATTAATAACATTTCTCCTATTTATGCAATTGACAACTATTACACTTTTTTATCTAGGTAGTAAATCTATGTTATAAAGTCTATAATTTTGACTCAGATGACCTTAGATATGTCTATAAGAGCTCCTTCGATTAAGAAACTTTTCCCCACTCAAGGTCAAGATTAATAAAGTACAGTAATCCATTGGGTCCACTACCAGATGTCTCCGGCAGAGGAACGTAGAACAGCTTGTGAACCTCTTTCATCTATAACAATTCACATGTTTTACAGCATACCATGAAATATGACCGTGATATCAAATTTTACACTATATTGAAGAACGCAAAAGCCATTTATACCTTCCAACCAGAAATCAACGTCATGAAAAATTCGTTTAAATCGTTGATTCGAATATAATTTGTGAAGGCATCGACCATCATAAGTAGAGGTTTAGATAATGCTAAAACCAAGAATGAAAAAATCCTCTTTAGAATGTAAGACTTATGGTCCGGATAACACTTTTTTCATGACAACTTCTTGTCCATATTTTAACAGTGATATTGGGAATATTGAAATTAAATTTCAAAATCTTTCTGTATTGTTGGATTGTAATGTAATTATTATTATTTTTTGAACACAACATAAACGTTCCCGTTGAGTGATTAAATAAAAAACTTTATTCATTTATTTATTTACGCGCTAGAGCACTTTAGCACGAGCTAATGCACGTGCTCTGCCTTCTCCAATTGTGCATCTTCTTTATAGCAATCAGTCCCAGTAGTAGTGTTGCGTCGTCCTTATTTCCGAACCACAGCCCTCAGGGAGTCTATCAACTGGTAGTTACTACCTTTCCTTTTTATTTAATTATTAACTCTAATTTATTATATGATTGATGTTGTTTTTGTTTTCCATTCTGACAGATATAACTTTGCTTTTTATTAGGATGGATTTGTGATAAGAAGAAACGGTTTCCTGGAACTATTGTGGAGAAATTATTTTTATTTTTATAATTGCAACTCTAAAATGTTAATTATATATTGATCTGTCACATTTAGAAATATCTGTGCTGATGAAGCTGCGACTTACTCCTTATGAGCCTCACGTGATTAGCCCGACCCTAATGCCCTTTAGTTGTAAATCATGCGCTTAAACAAGAAATACAATAAATTTCATAGTTTTTAAACTTAATCCATTCTGGACACATGAAAATACACAAACAGATTTAGGTTATTGTATGAGCCATTGTTTATTGTACCTTTAAAAAAAATCCAAAAGTTAATGAAGATGGGTGAAGTTAAAATTTTCAATTTTTTAAAGGGCGTTGGGTGTTGATATAACAAAAAATATGGTTAAAGTAACTGCATTTGTATATCTCGCAGTTAATTTACGTACAAGAAAAGTTAAAGTTTTATATTATTTATTCATTGTTTTTTTTTAGCTTTAATTCTATGTAAAGTTATTGTGAATTGTTTTGTCAGTATTTATTATTGTATGCCGTTTTTTTTAATAAAATACGTTTTATAATTCTAAGAAATAAATCTTTTGGGAACTTTAGAAATACTATGGATATTTTTAGTGCAGAGTTGCACAGTAGGCTATTTGTCCACCGTGGGGATCGACCTCGAATTTTAGCGCTTTAAAAGTAAAACTGAGCCTTCACTAGGTATTATGAAAGAAACTTTGTTTAAAATTTAATTCTAGCCCGAATCTTAGCTAAATTGTAAACGTTTTTTTTATTTTTAGAAAACAAATGAAGTGCAACATTTTTATTTACAGGCTAAAATTTGGCACTGAAGTTACAAAAGGAGTTCGATCTCTCGCGGTGGACAAAACTCAGATAACACATTTTGTAGCTTTTGCAAAAATAAAAAAAAACTGTGAAACTGGTACCACACAATAATATATTTTTACTTGTTGGAGTTAAAAAACACTTTTCAAGCTCTCCGTTGGAAAATTAAATTTTCTACTTGTCTTTATATACATAAACGGTAATGAAATATTGAGAAATTTCGTGACGTGTAACATTTGAAAAACCAAATAACTCACAAAATGTAAGATCAGCCTTTGATCATGCCAAGAAGATAGGCTACTTTAACGAGTACGACTGTTTAAGCAGAAAACAACATTTTAAATGAGAAAAATTCAAAGTAAAGAACACTGTAAAACATGTTCAACATTGTTTGTTCATAGCTAGTTTACCGATTCTTCCTGCACAACTTAACCATTTGATTGAAAAGTGCCAGTTTGGAAAAGATGTCAAAAATATCAGGAAGTTCGCTTACGCATTGGGAATTAATGTTTATTCAGTAATTTATTCTAAATCTTATCACTCATATCGCTTCTAAAAGACCAGTTGTCATAGTTTTTGATGAATGTCCAGTAAATTAAGAAAAATGGTACACGTGCTTTTCGAATTTATGAAAATAATATCTTAAGATGCTCAATAGATGACGCTAGTATTAACTGAACGTTAAGCTGTACATTAATTGTTATATTAGAAGAGAGAACGTCTTTTCTACTATATGACCGCTACATGTGACGTCTCGTTTCTACGGTTGATTTAACTAACAACTCTTGTTCAACGTAGAAAGCTCTAATTTGGTTAACTTTTAGCTGGACAACTCCCTAAGTATTTTATAACTAGTCAGTAAATGAATGTTTACGTAGTTAGCGTAGATTACGAAAAACAAAACGTAGTGTATACAAGAAAAAAGAAAGAAAAAAGATACAGTTTACATAATTGATTTATTTACATCACTTTTAACACAGATTCTCAGAATTCTTAGTTTTTTTTAAATAAAGTTGTACAATAGGAAGATAAGCGACTGCTGTCGAATAAAGTTGCAGATATACATATACATAGTAGGTTGATAAGACTAGATTTCTACTAAATAATTGTTTATTTATGAAAACTACATACTGTGCAGACTTATTGTTATAGTATGTTTTACACTCATCCAGAGAATAACTGATTTATTTATTCACGTCTTCTTAAGCTCTGGCTGCGACCTAAAATCCTAAGTAGTCAACATACTGCTCAAATAAAAGCGAAAAAACGTTTATGTTAGGTCACGGTCTGTTTTCATACCAAATTTCAGAAAATAGATTTTTCTTTGTTTTGAGGCCCAGTTGCATATAGAAAAAGAAGCATAAAGGAACAACGCCTAGTAAAACGTACGTTTTATCCAAGCGTTCTGTTAAGAACGGATGAGATTGAAAATATATTTTCAAAACTTTTCCGAAACTGCGTATATACAGCTTGTATCACTGGAGCATCTCGGCTGATGCATATGTCTACTTAAACTAGTTTCAAATCTTCAAAATTCATCATCCCGGTTTTGGATATTAGATGATTTTCGGACATACTATTTTTGGACAATTCTTTCATAGTTTGCTTTAGATTTCGCAAGTTACCCTTATCTGACCCGTAGTTATCACCATTCATTCGTTCTTGTCACTTAACATTGTTCAGTTTCGTTCAGTTGTTGCTATGTAACGGCATTTGGGAACCTGCGATATATTTACAGTATATTGTATTGTTTGTTTGTTTTTGAATTTCGCGCAAAGCTACACGAGGGCTGTCTGCGCTAGC
>NW_013666651.1:100548-101534 GCF_000517525.1 Limulus polyphemus | reverse complement strand
ACTCAGTTATGTAGATAGAACGGGATAAATTATTTATAGATATCCCGGTTTCGCTGTTGTCAGACTCAGTTATGTAGATAGAACGGGATAAATTATTTATAGATATCCCGGTTTCGCTGTTGTCAGACTCAGTTATGTAGATAGAACGGGATAAATTATTTATAGATATACCGGTTTCACTGTTGTCAGACGATTTTGCTGCTGCTAAAAGGTTCCGGAATCATTTAGAGTTAGAATCTAAGTTAAAATAGCATGAGCAACAGGAAGTAGCAGCTGGATGCAATGTTGGATTTTTAATTTATTTTTGGCACACCATAAATTGATAAATTCTGTTCTTATTAGGTCGTGCTACCAATTACAAACAGCCTGGACACAGAAGTTCTTTATCACACTACTACTCAATAAAAGATATTCACATGATAAACACAATATTTTAACGTTGGATATGCAAAGACTTGTACTGGTTTCATAAATGTATAATACGAAGTTTTGAAACGACAATTTGTGGGATAACAGATATATTTCTGTATAACGTTTTGACTCTAACATTTAAAGTTTATTATTTGTTTCTTTATTTATTTTGAATTTCGCGCAAAGCTACACGAGGGCAATCTGCGCTAGCCGTCCCTAATTTAGCAGTGTAAGACTAGAGGTAAGGCAGCTAGTCATCATCACCCACCACCAACTCTTGGGCTACTCTTTTAGCAACGAATAGTGGGATTGACCGTCACATTATAACGCCCCCACGGCTGAAAGGGCGAGCATGTTTGGTGGGAGGGGGATTTGAACCCACGACCCGCAGATTGCGAGTCGAGTGCCCTAACCACTTGGCCATGCCGGGCCGGACATTTAAAGTACTGTTACGACAACGCAGGTCACGTAACGCTTGTATCACGCCACTTCCTTCTCGAACCTTCATGAAATGTCGGGAGACTACTAGATTGGGGTAGTCTTGTATATATAAGACCGGCCAAGAAGCAACGTAA
>NW_013666651.1:92014-99503 GCF_000517525.1 Limulus polyphemus | reverse complement strand
AATAAATCAGTTTTATTTAAGAAAGGACTGTATCGGTAAAGTTTTTTCGGAAAGAATTTTTACGGAAAATTAACTAACGAACGGAGACGTAACAGTACTTATACATTAAATGTTGAACGCGATCACGTCTCATTACTGAAGATGAAAAGTCGTACAGAAATAAGTCTGTTATCCAACAATTTGCCATTTCAAAACTTCATATTGTTCGTAAGTTAAGTGAGAATCTCTTAAACTGAAAATTAATATATAATGTAATTGATACTTGAAACCTTCGGTTCTTGGTAAAACACCATTATTACAGAATTAAGGAAAGAAACAAAGACAATTGTACGTTTAAAAAAACTTCACTCATTAACGATCATGGTTTCGTCATCACTGGTGAAACATGAGCGTTAATAAATGTAGTTTTTATGAAACGTACAATTGTCTTTGTTTCTTTCCTCAAAACTACTAAGTCAAACACGTGCTAACAACACGATAACAACGACTGTAAAATTCATAAGTATTGTTGCGTCAGCGAGGTCACGTGACTAGTATCACGCCACATCCTTCTAGAAATATCCTGTTCCTTCATGAATGCTCTAGCGTTTACTAGATATGTTTACAAGATATATATAAGACGGTCACAACGTGACGGGGGAAGGTGTGTAATTGAACTGCAGAGAGAGAATATTGTTGAGCACGTGTGACGTTCGATGAGTATTATAGCGTTATAGTACGACTGTTGAAATTAAGTGTATCGCAAAGTTATATTCAGAAAGAATAAACCAGTTTTATTTAAGAAAGGACTTGTGTCGCTAAAGTTTCGTCGGAACGAAGTTACGGAAAATTAACTAATGAACGGAGGTGTAACAGTATATTGTGAATCAATATTAATATGATATTGTATATTAGTTTCAAAATTACTTCGCAATGCTAAAGCATGTTGCAAGTTATTTTTAACAAAACTTTTCAACTTTTGTTAAAAATGCACTGTACGTCAATGTTAGAAGCGTTTTATAAATAACTGCCAGAAGAATCTTCTACTACAAAAATACATACATGTTTTAATTTTTGAAGTATACTTTAATATGTGCGTGTTTTTATTGGTTTAAAGTAACGTAATATTTTATTATTACTATTTACCGTGGATGATTTGAACATAATACTCTTAATTATTCCATGACTGATTTCAAACCAATAATATATAAAAAAGTGTTTGAGAATCTGACCTCCTCTTAAATTGCCCATTGCGGATTTCAAACTGGGGGTGAATGAAAAGTCACCATTTCAAATCGTTCTTTAGTCTAAGAAATAATTATTACTCATAACGTATATTGCTCAGAGCTACGCCACGGCAGTACTTTGTATGTGAGAGGGCGTTGTTGATTTTGTAGCGCAAAGCTGCATAATGGACCTTCTGCATTCTGTCCACCACAGGGAATCGAACTCCGCATCTCAGTATTGGATGAACAAAAAAGTGTATTAAGATCAATATGTTTGACTACACATATTAGTCCAAAAGAATTTTCCTGCTTCATCAATTTTAGTTGTGTTAATCTTAATTTCATACTTTATTGTAGAAGTTATATTGAAGACAATTGTTTGAAATACAATCAACATTACTGTTAACAGTATGATGTGCTTTGGTGTACTGTTTTATGATATACTATTCTCAGAAATGTCGGGTGTTTATAAAAAACAACAACATCGCATTCACAATGATTGTATCTCAAAAACGATTTTTCCGGGACTAAATTTTAACAAACGAACATCTGCTATCATAATACTCAGTTTTGTCTGTTATAAAACTGCGCTCGCACTTCATTTCCACTGATGTAAACAAAAGTCGGATGCAAATATACTCTACTAAATATTTTGTACAACGTATTAAAAGCTTATTAAACTTCAAAAAAAAAAAAGATCTAACGTTGGGTCGTAGAATAACAATATAAGTTTATTTATTGATACTATTGAGTAAGGTAAAGTTTAGCCTTAACTAAATTAAAGCAAAAACATACACAAGTTACAGTGTTAATTCACCTATTTATCGAATATAGGCCGTACTTAATAAAGGCTTAAATTACGTTAGGTCTAAGACACGTGGACTTGCAGATTTCGGTGTCCGAGTTAGAAATATTTTGTATTATTCTACAAGTCCTGTATTTAAAGAAGTACTGTTGCAAAAGAAATATTAATTTAACAGCAAATGTTTTGTGGGTCTCTGCTAGTCGAAAACAATAAGTGTTATTCAAGACAACTTGGACATGACCCACGTGTTTAAAAAGCTGTCACAGAAGATGTTCGATATACTCTTGATCTTGGCAATAACCTACTTACTGACACGCATTTTTGCCGAATAATCAATCTCGTAGTCTTGAAAATGGGAGAAAGAAGAGAAATAAAAGCGACACTAGACTTCAAGAAAATTATTTAAGAATGCAGAATAATATGCTTTTGAAACACCCTTTAATTTTATACTGTATTTCGGCATGTGTTTAAAAGTTTTAAGAGCAATAAATAACATTGACAATCTTTTGACTTTATAGTTGATTTTGTGTGTGTGAGACCGATCCACGGTCCCCACTAAAACCGCGTTTAGGCCTCAGTAAAAAGTTTTATACTGTGTAAAGTCAAACTTTGTCAGCACTATTTATTGCTTTTAAAACTGTACCATGTTTAAACTTTCGATTATTAGTGTGCCTCTAGTGATATTTTAGTTTTCTGGGACAAGTACTTTTTAAAATATAATAATTTAAAAAATGAGATTTCTTTATAATCACACTATATCTGTTATCTACTGACAGATATATATTTTATAACGAATACGTGCATTATCATCATAGAAAAACAAAAACAAAACATTAACAATAGCCTGATAGGTCAGGAGCTATTATTAATAAATAGCAATGTAAACAAATAAATAATTAATTTTAGGATTTTAATTTTTGATTGGATGATTACGAAACTGTTTTTGTAATGTAACACTATTGTTATGGAATGTGACAGTATTAATAATGTCATTTCAAACCCTATAGAAATGTTACTTTTTTGCAAAACAATGCACCTTTCTTAACAGCAGGTTAAGCGCTTAACTGAAAATTGAATTTTAACAACAATACTTTGTAAAAGAGGACGCATTCCGAAATATATTGTAAATCCACACACACTCAGATATATATAGCACTCATCGTTATTTTGAGTAAAAACCTACCTTTTAAAGATAATCCGAAGCAGAATCAAGACTGACACAAACACTTTAAAAGTAATGTTTATATTTGTTTTTCCCAGTGCTTTATTATTTTGAGAGTCTAAATTCTTCTCCCATTGCCTCATTTTAGGATATCTGATCGATTCATCATAAAAGCGGGAATGGATGGAAATGAAAATGGAGACAACAATGTAGACGAGAGTGGAAATACGTTTGAAGCTGACTATAGAAAAGTTTAATTATTCTGCTATTTCAATAGCCGATTACGTGCTAGATATATGCGTAAAATATAATGAATATAAGACGAATGTCAAGTTTAAGATAAACCAGAAATAGTATGCTCCTAATGGCCATATTTTGAAATTGCATCGAGTGCAAAACGAAAGTGAAGCGTAAGTTGTACTGGAATTGAAATTGAAAATGAATTTGCAGTTGGTCAGAGAAGCTGTCCTAGCTGGAACCTAAATGAAAAATATGAAAAAACTTATAAGGCATGACTTCTTAAAAATACAATAAAACTCTTCTTAGCTCCATTAACACAACATGAGATAGATATATTATACATATATCGAATACGAGTTTATAGTAGCGTCTAGGATTATTACGGATTACACATAATTTGGAAATATTGGTTATTCCCGAAACGCTAGCTTATAATTCATAAAGATTGTTGTTATAATATTAAATACTTTTTGTTTTAGTAAATACAAATACTCTAACCCAAATCTCTCCTTCCTTCAAACGTTAGGAAAATACAGCATCAATAAAGTATTCGGAAATCTGTACTACATAAAGAATTATTCTACGTAATCTTAAGTTAAGCCTAGTTATTTGATTCTTGAAAAAGAAAAGAAAAAATAAAACATTTTTCCAGATTTCCCCAAGTATTCGATGTTCTGAGTAGACAGTTTCTATTTGTGAATTATGTTATTTTTCGTAAGTGTAAAATTATGTACTTACACACATGTGAAGTTTTGTAGTTAAGTGCAATACTTTAACTTCTATACTGTATCATAGTAACCTATAACAAGAAATTGATCAGATTCTTATTAAATCAATCTCTATCTCGAACAAGTTCACATGATACTGGCAGGATGTACTCAACATTAAATATTTGTTTCAAAATGGCAAGAATACCTACAAATTAACAAGATTATACGTATGTGTATGGTAAGCGTGTTTTTCTATTTTTATTCAACTATATAAGAGATCCTTATAATCTGGTTATCAGGTTTCTTTAGTAAGATACTATCGAGATCCTTATAATCTGGTTATCAGGTTTCTTTGGTGAGGTACTATCACTTTGCGATCCAGACTGCTTTCTAAGTATTATATAAATGGAGGATATTGTAAATATTCGAGGACTAAAAAAATCTACGTGATTCCTATAAGACCTACATACGTCTACTGTAAAACATACTGGGAAATATATTTGGTGTTTATAAGGGTTATTTGGGAAATGCAAATGCTATACAATAATGGCTGGAGACGGCTTGAATGGGTAATGAAGAAAACTTTAATATAACTTTAACATAACAGCAAATGTACAACGTTTCGACAAGGTTTTTTCATCATTCAAGCCGTCTCCAGCCATTATTAGTCTCAAAGTGGGTTCCTCGTCATCGAAAATGCTATACAAGTTCTATAATATTTATTAAATTAGTAACGTCTGTTTAAAGTCTATATAGTTCACTGTAAGCCTGTGAGGAATTTGTGAAATCGTTAAGTCGTTTAACCTCCATAACTGAGATAACAATTAAGGGTTTTTTATATTATTCTTTGTACCCTTTGTGTGCCCCAGCGATGAAATTTATAAACCGAATAAAGGCAAACTCAGTTCGAGAAGTGCTCTTGGACATTTTCTGTATTTTTTGTAAGGTTGAAGAGCTATGATTGTATTATACTTTAGAAATTTTCTTATTGTTTCTTTTGGAAGATTTGATTTTCTTTATCATGGCAAAACTGGAATAAATGTGAACATTTACAGATATATATACTTCAAATACCAAGAACCGTAAGATATTAAAAATAACAAATATTTCAAAACTGAGAAACTTTTAAGCGTAAAAGGTATTTCTCTCGGGTTTTTTGGTATTCTAATGTGTGTAGGAATGGCGTCTTGCAAAATAGAATTCGATATTTGATAAACACTGAAATGTAGGCAACAAAAATATATAAAAATTATCGTTATTCTTGAAATCTAGTTTGCTGTGGAAGCAGCTGAAGAAATTCTCACAGTCGAGCAAGGAGATGATATAAAACCTGCCAGATGAGATGATAGATTAGGCTAAAGCTGCCAAAAATAGAAGAGAAAGATCTAGCATATATACTAATGTGTACGAAAGTTGATTCCTGTTGAATATTCAACAGTTTTAAACGTCAGCCGAGATTCTTCCGGAAATTTCAAAGAATAATTTCAGTTAGTGTGAAGTTGAACTTCATTGGACACTGTGAAATCGGATATAATATGTAATTTTAAATATATCTCGATGATACTGTACTCGTTTCATTCAGTTTAAGATATAGCTTTTTAATATCGCATCTAGACTGCTTATTTGTTTATTCTGACAATCATTTTCGTCTTAATGTTTCTATAATTCCTAGAACTTTTGATGTTCTATCTGCTCTGATTACCACAGTGCTACGTATTTTAAGAACGTCTTTTGTACTCTTATAGTAGTGTTTTATTGTTGCTGTGGTGTAGAATGAATAACGTTGAAAAATATCGTGTTAAAATGCAAAAAAACTGAGTACAATTTGAATGCGATTTCATCTTTTGAAGGCTATAATTCCATTAAGTTTATGGAATTCTGCTCCAGGTGGACTCTCAGATTTTGGATGTATTAGAAAAACGTGTGAAAATCTTTAAGGAGACAAGTTGTCTTTAATTGTTTCGAATAGCTGAAAACGACTAAAAGTGAAGAACAAAAATTAAAGGAGCATCTAAGATGTTTGTGTGTAATTCTGTATATTTACAACCTGTCTTTTTCGAAACGTTAACAATCTGGTCATTCAGTGTTCGTGATTTCTATTTTGGGAACTACATAACTTAAGTCCATCTGTGTGTGTGTATATGTGTAGATGGCAGGTCATTTGGTTCGCATAAATGACCAACAAACTCCTAAAGCTCGTCTGTATGGCCAGCTGAAAACGAATAAAAGGCCACACTAGAAACTCCAAAGACACTACAAGGATATGCTTAAAAATCATATTTAAGTATGCAGTATAGATGAAAGTACATGTGGGAAGTTGGATTCAGATCGCACGAAGTGGGGAACAACATGCGATGAAGGCCTCGAGATACTGAATAGCCAAAGTATCTCTAATACCTAAATAAAAGAAAAGTGACAGCTGTATCACCGTGCAATGTCAATGAACGCTCACATCTGCAACAAACGTGGCAAGGGCTTTCGTGCCTGAATCGGACTAATCTCGCATATGAGACGTCATAAGTCTGTTGCTGAGAGCTCATACAACTTTCCGATGTAAGACCCAATCACATATATGAACATCTCTTCACTCAGTTCTATTTATATTTAAATGTCAATATCCAAGGAAAGTTGCCATCAAATAATAATAATAATAGAGACGACAACCTCCAAGTTTGGATGTGTTTCTATATATGGAAGCGTTCCTCAATCTTTTTGTTACAAGGTACCGGCTAGCTGCCACCATAAACTGTCGAGTACCATTAAAATACAAGTACAACGAAAAACCATTATCATTCACATGTGAATATTCGTTTGTTTAAGTGAAATTAAACGGATCGGTGGCTTGCAAACACTGTTTCATGGAATAAAATATAAGGGATGTAAGACAAGAAGATATTCCAAGAATCAGAGGCGTCGCTGGGCACTGGCACACGAGGCTCGTGCTCCTATTGTACTTGGCAGTGCCCCGAATCCTGAGTTGGTGTCTTGAAAAATAAGAATAGAAAACCATGATCGATATCATTCTGAAATGCCGAAAATCTCCGTGTCTATGGTTTGAGCCCCGAATCTTTCAAGTACCTAACGACGCCTCTACCAAAGACAGCAAGCTTTTCAAACAAATGTAACGAAATGAAGTTGAAGAAAAATATTTTAATAACCTCTACATGTAGCCATGGAATCAGTAGTACTTGGTAACTTCTACATGTAGCCATGGAATCAGTAGTACTTGGTAACTCTACATGTAGCCATGGAATCAGTAGTACTTGGTAACCTTGACATATAACCATGGAATCAGTAGTACTTGGTAACCTCTACATGTAGCCATGAATCAGTAGTACTTGGTAACTTCTACATGTAGCCATGGAAT
>NW_013666651.1:76792-91140 GCF_000517525.1 Limulus polyphemus | reverse complement strand
GAGCTGGCAGTAAATACTGTTGACTAGCTACATTTCCTCTAGTCTTTCAGTTAGAGCAGCCCAAGAGCTGGCAGTAAATACTGTTGACTAGCTACATTTCCTCTAGTCTTTCAGTTAGAGCAGCCCAAGAGCTGGCAGTAAATACTGTTGACTAGCTACATTTCCTCTAGTCTTTCAGTTAGAGCAGCCCCAAGAGCTGGCAGTTAATACTGTTGATTAGCTACATTTCCTCTAGTCTTTCAGTTAGAGCAGCCCAAGAGCTGGCAGTTAATACTGTTGACTAGCTACATTTCCTTTAGTCTTTCAGTTAGAGCAGCCCAAGAGCTGGCAGTTAATACTGTTGACTAGCTACATTTCCTTTAGTCTTTCAGTTAGAGCAGCCCAAGAGAGCATTCTAGGAGATAGCTCTTCAAAATCAGAATGGGTTATTCCACTACCTTAATAGGTAATCCAGATTTATTGATCGTTCTTCTTTGTATTTAAATGTTATATATCATTATTTAAAGTTTTTGTGTTTTTGTTTTCTGAAGGGTGTCTTCAGAATGTTTGGTTCTTTGATAACTTATCTGAATGTTTTATCAGAAAGACATAAAAAACGCTAGATATTCTTTGAAAGTTTCTTCCAGGTAAAAATGTTGGATGGTCTTTGGTCAAGAAAAAGGATCTGATTTCAGCACGTGCAATAGATCTAGATATTTCACTGTTACAGTTTCGATCCGTTCAGTTCTCCGATGATTGTATCTTTCTTAACTGGCTCTGAGGTGATGTTAGTTGACGTAAAATAAAATGCACGCTTTTTTTATTGGTTTCTGAAACAGAGTAGAAAGTAGGGTGTATTAATTTTTCTTCAAGGTAGCATTATGAAATGTATTCTTCGGTGTACGTCAAAATGGATTCAATGTTAGCATTCAGGGAACTGAGAAAATTATGAAGTTTTATCAAATTATCAAAACGATGATTTCAGAGCCCAAAACCACCATCGATAAATCTTACCCAGAGATCGTGTTGGCTGTTGGCTTTTTGTTGCTATTGTTCAAAGATACTTTTTCAAATACGTGTGCGAATAAAATTGCAAAGAAAATTGACGACAGATTTTATTCTTGAAATGAAAGTACCCGTTGTGAAAGGCAAAGTATAATGAGGTGTCGACAGTTAACTTGTACATCTGTAAATTTATCTTTGTGATCAGATGCAGAATATTCCACTGATTTAATACCTTCTTCTATACTAATAGAGGGACAGAGTGCTATGATGTCTAACGAAACAACATTATGTTGTTTATCACAGTATAGGTTTCATTTTTGAGTCGAGATAATGAATTCAGTGTACTTTTGAAAACTGTATAGGCACACAAGAAGAGTTCCAGAGTATAGTGAAGTAGCCAGAAGAGATAGAGAATGGCTTGATAATAGGTATATGCTAAGAGTTACGAAGGCATCCCTGGTTTGTGCTTTTAGGGTAAACTATAAAACTCGAGATTTTACGGCTGTTAGAAGGTTTAGGCTCGTCTGATGTTATGCTGTGAAAATTACTATTTTTTTCGGCCTTACTATAATTTATTTGTTTGGATTACTTTATTATTTAACCACAAAAAGTTCTTTGCTCTTCCTCTCGGTTTGTTTTAGTTGGGTTATCGTATGATCTAACAGAAAATAAGTAGTCTCCCCAAAAGAGATTCGGGCGAACTTAAACCTTTCAAAAGTGGCATATCCAAGTTATATGGTTTCCCGAAGGAGCGACCAATATTATCAACCAACTTTGATGTAATATCTGTGAATTTACATACATTGGAAGAACAGGGCAACCCTATACATACTAGGGTAACAGAACACTTAGATGCTGTTTTGATTAACCAGCAACTCGACAAATAGGATAATTGCACGTTTCTGAAAGAAGGTTGGACGTGGGCTCGAACAACCTTAGAAACACCGAATATTTTGGGCGAGAGGGAATTAGTAGGGATTATAATGTTTTGTATACTGTCTATGTTTTGAGAAGATAGTTAATATAGTTAAGTCTAGAGTATTCGGTACGGAGTTTTTTGGTTCTAACTGCTAAACTTTGTATATGTGTAATTATGTATCTGCTATTTAATGGAACTTTTCTAATAATACAGCAACAAGGTACTGATCAACCGCCACGTAAGGGAATTCGAACTGCTTTACGAAGTATTCTGACTTTTTAATAACCTTTTTTAAACTCACAATTATTTCATTTATTGTAATTATTACGAAATCTCCCTGAGGAAGTTGAAAAGCGATGCATTAAGTATTATTAATATCTTCTCGTGAAGTTTCGTCACCGTTTTTATGTTATTTATTCCAAATCTCATTAGATATCTTCCTATTAAAATTGTTTATATTTTAAGATAGGTTTTATGTTTTAATTTTAGTTGTTAATTCCACTATCCTAAAACTCACTAGATACCCTCCAGTTACACTTCTTCAGGTATCGACCATTTTATTCAATATTTTTAGCAAGTATTCCACCATTACGAACTTCATTAGATACTCTCGAATTTCAACTATTTAAGTTTTAAGTGAAATACCTTTATAACTTAAACATTTGCCAAATAATTCAATTTTATATTGCTTTGAGTTAGTTTGATAACATAAATACATCTTCACTTGGATTATTGATATTCGTTGTAAAATATTACTGCTATTATTTTATTACTTTCTTTACTTTATGTTTTTATAATTTCTTGTATTTGAATGTTTTTAGTTTTATGGTATATAAATTGTTTTAATATTTTACAATGTGCTTATTAAGTTATTTTGCTTTCAAATAAACTCATCAAAAATTTAACTTAGTGATTTTTAAAAAGCAAGATAAATACTACATATACGTGCAGAAAGAAAAAGGAATAAAGAAATTAAGATGACCATGCAATTTCATGCTTCATTGTGGTGTAACTGCACTCAAACGTAAGTAAACACATCGATCATGCCTGATAAAGACAGGATTTTCAACATCAGTATTACAATCAATTTGATGCATGAGGTTTCCTTGCTTTCCTTCACAGGCATATCCTAGTTAACTCTGCAGCAAGTTTTTGTGTTTAAAATATTTATTCTTAAGTACTAGCAATTCATTTGAGAAGATACCAACAGCTTGGTTACGTGACAGTTAATGTTCTAAACAGAAGCACTAATACAGTGTATAACAGGGTGTGAGCATGTAAATAATGAAAAGACTACACACGGTTTGTAAATCCCAATAATAATTCCCAATGCATCACCATAACGACCTATCTCCCAAAAGTCTGTTGATGTTAAAATGATAAATAAAATAACAACAAGAAATATCAATAGAACTTGATTTTCCCAACAAAGTTTTCGTATGTTACAATACATTTCAATTCTTCGTGAAGTAATTTTTGTTTTCAGTTCAAATAGATGTTCTGATTGGAAGACCCAGCCGAGAACTATTTTGGCGGTGATAAACGAGCTAGTATGTTTTGTATGCTGAACCTTAAGCTCATGTAATTTATAACACGATTCAACTTAACACAAAAACTTCAACATTCAGAGTTTGATGCGGTTTTTAAAATGTAAACTTATTTTAATTATACCTTCATTTTTTTTTACATCACACCAGGGTGAAATCGGCCCTTTTTCTATATGTTACAGCATTCTAGGGTGAAATTAGTTTTGTCTTCTGTCGTTGGATTTTGTATTACAACATTCTAAGATAAAATATGTCTTTCTGCTGTGTTATAAGGTTTCAGAGTCAATGATACTTGAATCAAAACATTCCACAAACTCATAGGTTGTGTTACAACATTCTGGGCATCAGTAAATCCTGGGTTGAAACATGTAAGAGTCTAATAGAACTGTGGTTCTTGTGTTAAATATTCTAAAGTAAACCACATTAGAAAAAAAAAAACGAAAATCAAAGCGCTTCCGAGAGGTAAACTTGTCGTAATCGCACGTGATTAACGAGTTGCGATTTATATACTTTCTTAATTCCACGTGATTTCTTAAAGTCATGAAAATATTGGAGGAATAACAATGAATTTTTCTCTGTGTTAGAAAGTTCATTGCTAAACAAATCTACTTTTCTGTATTACAACATTCTGGAGTCAAATTTGTCTATGTTTATGTGTCCAACATTTCAGGGTTAAATTGGTTTATATTTTTTGCTGCAAATTTCTGGGGATAAATTGGTCTGTCTTTCAGGGTCAAATAGGTCTATATTTGTCTATTACAATATTCCCGGGCCAAATTGGTTAATTTTTTATGTGATTTAATAATCTTCCAAAGTTAGATATATATATATTTCTGTATTACAGCATTCCAGGATTAAATTGATCTATGTTTTTGTATCGCAACATTCCAGGGTTAAATTGGTTTATGTTTCTGTTTTGCAACATTTCAGGGTTAAATTGTTCTATATTTCTGTGTTCGAACATTCCAGGGTTAAATTGTTCTATGTTTCTGTGTTGCAACATTCCAGGGTTAAATTTTTCTATGTTTCTGTGTTGCAACATTTCAGGGTTAAATTGGTCTATGTTTCTATGTTGCAATATTTCAGAATTAAATTGGTCTATGTTTCTATGTTGCAATATTTCAGCGTTAAATTGGTGTGTGTTTTTATGTTCCAGCATTCTAGGGTTAAATTGGTCTATATTTCTGTGTCGCAACATTCGAGGATTAAATTGGTGTGTGTTTTTATGTTCCAGCATTCTAGGGTTAAATTGTTCTTTATTTCTGTATTCCAATGTTCCAGGGTTAAATTGTTCTATGTTTCTGTGATCCAACATCCCAAGGTTAAATTGTTGTGTATTTTCATTATTCAGCATTTCAAGGTCAATCGTATTTTATGTTTCCTTTCATTTCAATTAAGTTAAGTTTAGCTTCAGTTCTTGCCCCCCCGTGACACAGCGGTATGTCTGCGGACTTCCAACGCTAGAATCCGGGTTTCGATACCCGTGGTGGGCAGAGCGCAGATAGCTCATCGTGTAGCCTTGTGCTTAATTACAAATAAACAATAAACACGCTTCAGTTCTATTATTTGTTCGTCTGCTATCGTATTTAGTGTTTGCATCTTGTATTGGAGCCTCTTCTACCATCTCTAGACTATTTGATGATTGATACAAATTAGTTAAACGATGAATATGTTTTCAGGTAGCAATAGCGTCCGTTTTATGATTAAATGGACGCAGGAGTTGACGACCAGCTATCGCGCGAGTTGCAGGGTGAAATAATATTTTTGACTGATTTCGTGTTGTTCTGATTAATAAAGAAGCAAGGGGCTCAATCTTTCATCGCGCCTTTATCTTTTACCTGTTACAAGGATATATAGAAAAAAAATTAGTTTTTTTTTTTTACGTCCAATGGGAATCTATATTTTAACATTTTTATTTTCTGTAATTTGTAGAATATGGCATACCACATTATCCAATATCATCTTCAAAGGTGAAGCAAAAAAAAAACAAAACCTGTTCTACAAATGATCAAACTGACATGATCAGCCAGAAAAGAAGATCTATCATAACTGAAGAGTAGAAACCGTTCGTTTGTATCATCACTGCGATGATTGATTTTTGATACACTCGATGAATAAGAGTTCTTTTTTGTTTTCTTTTAGTATTGTACTTGAACAGATAGAGGCAATTTCGTATCGTTCCGTGTGGGAGTTTTAACAAGTTTTTTTTTCCCCTTACGTTTTAACACTAAACATGTGTAATTTATGAACGTTTATCAGTTTTGGGGAAATATACTTTGAAAATGTTTTTATTGCTGCCATTCCTTGAGCCAAAAATGTATAGGAAGAAACGTGGATTTATTTCTACATTGAATATTTCATGAGAAACGTTTTATAGTGACATAATATTCCACGCATAAATAAAAAAAATCTATCATAATATGCAAAAAAATATACTGTGTATACTGAACACTGTATTCCTATCATCGATTACAATGAAAAAATATTTTGCTCTGAAACAACATTTTCTTAAGGCAATTTAAACTTAACACTATATACATAAATGAACTTATCTAACGTGGAGAAGTTTGACAATTTGGTGGTGTCTTTCTACAAAGTGATTTAACACATACATTCAAAGTGATTATTAGAAGTGTATAAAAACAGATGAATGTTATGCTGATAATTTACTGTAGTAATTACCTTGTTTTCTGTTTGTTTGTAATTAAGCACAAAGCTACACAATGGGCTATCTGTGCTCTGCCCACCACGGGTATCGAAACCCGGATTCTAGTGTTGTAAGTCCGCAGACATACCGCTGTGCCACTGGTGGCCCTTGTTTTCTGTCTTAGAATACTAAATTATGCTTTAGTCTATATCACATACAGGCAGACCTACCTACATAAAATGGTCTTCAAACGTTGAATTTCTCATAGTCATAAGGTTGTTTCCCTGGAAGAAAATAAGTACCTTTATTTATAAGGATGAAACAAATGAACCAGACGGTTCTAATAAATAAATAAAAGTTTACTAATCAAAGGAAGTACACTGTTATGTAAAACTTAAAACTTATTTATTTTCGGATATACAGAGTATAATATTTATGGTTACAAAGTTTCACCTGGTGATTGTGGCCATAATATATTATACACTGTATATCCGACGATAAAGAAGTTTTAGATAAATGAAATCATGAACTATATCTCCAGAATGTGTCTTTATTAGCTCAATATTTCGCTTTTACAGTTTCATCATAAGCGATCCGTATCCTGTAAGTTCACTAATCCAGTTGAGTGTAAATCGGAACACTGTCATTCGAAAATCGAACATCGATACACGTGTTTAGAAAGTTAATATTATATTAAAATAATATCAAACAGTCTTTTTTATAGAAATGTCTCGTATTAAACTCCAGTTTGCGTTAAACAAAGTTAAGAATAACACGTTTTAAATAAAGCTTTGCTGTTTGTTTTCTGTTTATCTTTTTCTTTGTTTACCAGATATAATAGGAATCGAAGACACCTATGCTGTGTATCCTTATATATATGTTTACGTTCAATGACTAAATCACTGTCATGTTCCCCAACTGTTTGGAAACACACACACAGTCAGTCACACAGTAAATATCTACACGTGCTTGTTATAGTTATAGGGATAATAGTTTGTTTGTTTTGGGGCAGAACCACTTTGGGTTATCTGCTGTGTCCACCGCGGGGAATCGAACCACAGATTTAAGCGTTCTAAGTTCATAAAATTATCGCTGTCTCACCGGGGGACAAGGATAACAGAATCTTAACACTATTAGTAAGCATCCGACTACCGTATGATTGAAGCGAGAGCACAGTACACGCAATCTTTATCAATGTTAGTTTTAAGTACAAAAACTTTACTTTTCTTATAGATCTAAAGATATGGTATGTGTTCTGATGATCCTGCAACTCAGGACTATAGAATGGTCATATTCATTCTTCTTACGGGTTAGCACGTGTATAAAACTTCTTGTCTCTCAGGGGTAGGCTGAAAATGGCTTTAGTCACCTAACTCGATAGTTGTACTGATACGATAAATATATCTTTCTGTTTTTCCACAAACCCCGGTCTCTCTGCGCTATTTACTTGTCAGTTTCACTTACTGGTGGCAGGTAAGTTTATTGTATTAAGAACGTATTCCTGCAACATAGTCACTATATATACGCTTCAAGTAGCATTTTCAAGCATCTAACTGTATCATTTCTGACACTTACTTCCATTGGACTCGTAATTACGTTAACTGTTCCTGGAATTGAAAACTTTTTAATTTATATTCTCTGGACTACTATATGTATAGCAGCATTCTTTTACAACTGTTATTCCATATTAATTACCAAATGTTTTTATACGTACAAAAATTTATGTTATTTGTAGTAAACTATCTTCTTTTTTTTTTACTGGAAGTTTTCACGTCAAATCCACGGAGGTCCCATTCATTTGTTAATGATTCAATGTATAATTTTGTTTTAAAAAGGGATAATTAGTACAAATATGAATATTTTAATCTTATTTCTCTGCGTTAATCAGGAGCTGAGTGATATTAACTATATCTCCATTTTAAAATATTTTTATTTCTATTAATTCGGTATTAAACGATCTGAAGTATAATATCATTAGGCTACTCAATGTTGTCTCTCTTATTAAAGTAACAAATATGAACAATAAGATCATTTTAGAAAGTTTATAGAATGAACAAGGTATCTCAATCAACAATGTCAGTGAAGTAACTAAGACACAGTAGATAGTTGCACAACATCAGCGGGTTAACTAAAACAATGGGTTTTCTTCACAATATCAGCAGAGTGGTTAAAACACAGGGCTTTCTTGACAACATTAATAAGTTAATTATAACACGATGGTTCTTTTGTTAACATCAGTGGGGTAAATATAACACAGGCGTTCCCTTGACAACATCAGTGGATTAATTAAAACACAGGGGTTCCCTTGACAATATCAGCAAAGTAATTGAAACACAAGGGTTACCTTGACATTATAAGCGGAGTAATTAGAACACGGGCGTTCACTTAATAACATCAGTGGGTTACCTGAAACACGGAGGTTTCCATGACAACATCAACGGGTTAACTGAAACACGGGGGTTTCCTTGACAATATCAGCGTAGTGATAAAAACACGTTGGTTCTATTGACAATATTAGCGGGTTAACTGAAACACAGGGGTTTCCTTGACAGTATCAGCGGTTTAACTGAAACACGGGGGTTTCTTTGACAGTATCAGTGTGTTAACTGAAACACGGGGGTTTCCTTGACAATATCAGTAGAGTAACTAAAACATTGCAGCTCCCTTGACAGCACCGTCAAAGTATTTAAAACACCACAGTTTACTTGAAAACATCAACAGAATTCTTAAAGTATGGTAACTGTGAGTATATCTGATAAATGCTTTGTATTTCTATAAATTTTTACTAGTTATAAGAAATAATGTTTATTTTTCTGAAATCAGTCTTTGATAACAAAAATGCTGCAAGCTCCTGCAAATAATATGAGAGTTTAATTCGTAAGTGTGTTGTAGACCACTAATAACTTTCATTTCAATCTAGCATTTTGTTTAGCTTATAACAACATAGTAACCATGCATATGTCAAAACAACCCACCAAAAAGTCTATAGAGGGTTTGTTTGTTTGTAATTAAGTACAAAGCTACACAATGGGCCATCTGTGCTCCGCTCAACACAGCTATCGGAACTCGGTTTCTAGCGTTGTAAGTCCGCAGACATACCGCTGTGCCACTGTGGGGCTCTATAGAAGGAGGAAAGAGTAAAATTGTAACATATTAGGCAATAAAACTTTTGGTGAAGTAAAACGACTCAAAACTCTATAGATATCCAGTTTTTGCTCACTTCATTTCAAAGGAGGATGTAAATGTACTTTAGTAGACATTTTGTACAATAACATATTAAAAGGATTATCAAAGTTCTTAAAAACGTCTAACATTAAGTTGTAGAATAATATTATAAGTTTATTTATTGATAGTGTTAAGTACGGTAAAGTTTAAGCCTAACCAAGCTAAAATAAATGTACGAAAGTTATAGTGTTAACTGATCACTTTATCGAATATAGACCGTACTTAATAAATGCTTAACTAATGTTAGACCTAAGACAAGTGGATTTTAGATTCCGGTATCTACGAATAGAATTCTTTTTTTTATTTTTCTAGAAATTCTATAAAAAAGTACTTTTGCAATAAAGATATTAATTTGACCGCAAATGTTTTGCGGATTTCTGCTAGTGTTGACTGAAAAAAAATTGTCTTGTGGCCTCAAGAAGGATTTCCCCTACCCTCTCTTCACCTGTTGTATTATATTTTGTAAGAGCTATATATTAGTTTATGTCATTGAAAAATATAATGCATTGCTATTTTGGCGAAGCTTTAACAACCTTGCTAACAAATTAACTATAAGAAGCTATTTCAAGTAATCTCTCCAGCTCTCTCTTAGGTTGTATAAAAATTAATTATCCTAATAATTCTTTGATTGCTTTCACTCTCGAAGTACAAATTGGCCAAGTATAACAAGTTCTAGAGACGTTTATTACAACACGTATTTTCATATTATGTGTAATTCAATTTGAAAAACATTTATATGGTTTAAAAGTGGAGTGCACGAGAATGATTCAATAAACGGATTTTTTTGTTCTTATTCTTGATGTCAAACTATTTCTACATTACTCTACAGACTATATCTCTTATCCCTGTAGTGTCTATCTCACGCAAGGTAAGGAATTATGGTTCAAAGGTTAACGAGAGAAAAGAAAAAAAAACACGTGGATCTTCAGTGCGGTTCATGATTTTCACGAATGGATATTCCAGTTTGATCGTAAAGGGTTAAAACTTATTTAGGTAGAGTTTTAGGTTGAATTAAAAGCAATTCGGGATGTGTTGTTACAAATTTACAGCAAGATCGTTACTATTTAATTAAGATCGAAAATGCTATGTCTATATAATTTAAAGGAAGAGATTTATTGTTAAGCATTTAGATTTTAGCAACATCGGGTACAAGTTCCATTTACTTCCTTTATTTGTTTATCTTCTTAATTTAGCAATTCGATTTACTATGAGTAACGTGCGTAGGCCATAAAGTAGAATTTTGTTTTGACCTGTTAAAATGGCTGTGTAGGGTGATTCTTTTTTCCTGAGTAACGTGCGTAGGCCATAGAGTAGAATTTTGTTTTGACCTGTTAAAATGGCTGTGTAAGGTGATTCTTTTTTCTACGAAACTAAATTTCGTTTCTTTTGTTTTTTGAGAAAACCTTCTCAGACATGTGTTTCCAATGTCCTTTCTTGAATGTTGAATGTATTGTGGAACTGATTGTCGTGTCTCACTGATACATAGAAGGACTATTTAAATTATAATTCTTCTATCATTCCTTCAAACCGATATTAATTTCGATCGTTTTTAACAAAAGTGGTGCAAAAACAACGAACTTCTTTGATGGTGTTGGAGTTTGTTGAAGGACTGGTAGTCATTAAGCACGATAGTGCTTAGTATGTAGGGATGGACCGAGAAAGAAATGGCCACCGCATTCAATCAATTACTCTATGATGCTTACAAGTAACTGCTAAACTTGAGTTATAGACATATTTGAGCACCTAATTACCCCCATTGTCGAGTGTTTTACAGCTTGTGAAGCTCCCAAGATGATTGAAAAGTGTGCTTAAGTGGAGAACTGGGAACTAGCTGAAGAGCCAAAGTGTTCAGCATTATTTTCCTTTTTCCCACGCTAACCCAAAATGTGTGAAGTTTCTCAATGGGTTCAGTATGATAGAAAAGAATTTTAAGAGTACTTATGAACAGGCTATCACTAAGCACGGTAGTGCTTAATACAAGCTAAGGAACAACAAACAAATCATAATTCTAGTGTAAGCGATGCTATCATTACCCCTGAAGTTAGCTTTCTCACAGAAAACTGGAGTTCCTTTAAAACTCTTAAGTACAGGGTGAAACAGGAATTATCAGCCAATAAAAGATGACTGTAACAAGTAGAATGATGGCCTGACCACTTTTACATGGCATGTATAACTATAACTTGTGTATTAAAACTTGCTTCTTTTAATTCATACATTACGATGTATTTATGCAGTATTTGTAGCTAAAATGACTCAAGATTCATTCTCGTAGCATTAAATTTTCAAACATTTTTTGGGGGTCATATCCGGAACCCCCCTAGAAATGACATGCTTTGTATGCCGGTAGTGTGCTTTACATCGTGTGTTACGCTGTTTAGCTGTGGCAATTGCCTTACCACTCCTGAATTGCTTCCTATGGCAATGAAAATACTCAATACTTTGTACACTATACATTTGGTGTACTTAGGGAGCTAACCCCTATATCATGTATCAAGAAAAGGAGTAAAAAAGAAATCAACAAACATGATATTAAATTTTACTACATACAATCATAGAATACCATAACTTTCAGTCAAGGAAGAAAACGTCACAAAACAAGTAATAAAAATATTTTAAAATGTAAAATGATGTAGAGATAGCAGTGGCAAATATAATGCAAACAAGAATGATATAGCTATACATTTTTATATGTCCTTTCCTGACTATAGGTTCCTCAACATTAAGTCCCAAGAAGTCACGATTATGACCAATGATGATTAATAATCTATCTTATCCAATTATATGGTATAATATCAATATATGAGGTCATTCTACAAGTGCAATGAAGAAACTGACAAAACTGATATGATATTAACATTCCTACATCGTACATTTTTTGTAAATTGTTTTTATTGTTTGTAGATACTTGAGCGATTTTTACTTAGCTGATTGAATTTCTTGATTTTCTACATAAATCATACTTATATGTGTGATAATCATGGTTAATTGTGTGTTATAATTGTAGTTACTTGTATGTTATATGTGTTATAATTGTGATTAATTGTATCTTATATGCGTTATGATTATGGTTAATTGTATATTATATGTGTTGTAATTGTGGTTACTCGTACATGCGTTTAGTTGTGGTTACTTGTATCTGATATGTGTGATAATTGTATCTTATATGCGTTATGATTATGATTAATTGTATGTTATATGTGCTATAATTGTGGTTATGGTATTTTGTATGTGTTATATAATTGTGGTTAGTTGTATCTTGTATGTGTTATATAATTGTGGTTAGTTGTATCATATATGTGTTATAATTTTGGCTAATGGTATTTTGTATGTGTTATATAATTGTGGTTAGTTGTATCATATATGCGTTATGATTATGATTAATTGTATGTTATATGTGTTATAATTGTGGTTAATGGTATTTTGTATGTGTTATATAATTATGGTTAATTGTATCTTGTATGTGTTATATAATTGTGGTTAGTTGTATCATAAATGTGTTATAATTGTGGTTAATTATATCTAATATACGTGTTTATAGTTGATATTACTTGTATCTTAAATGTTTGATAATCGTGATTATCTGTGTCTATTTTCCATAAATATCGTAATACTAAGAAACTCTAGTCTTGTGTAATGTATTTTTAGTTTTACGAACATAGTGCCATTTGTATGATTTTTGTCGTGAGATGAATTGTTCTTAGGTTGGCATTAGAAAAGCAAATTCTCTAGCAAATTTAACTTAAATAATTTCCACCAAGGTAAACTGGCTACTAGTGGTTAAAATCGTTATACTTTTTATTTAAAAAAATGAAAAATGTACTTTAAAAAAGGATGCATTATTCAGTATGTCTGTTATATGTCTGACTTAGTCTCGCATAATAAATTTCTGTATTCAGAGCATAACGATATCACTGTGATAAATAAATAAACAAACGTCTTCATGAAGCCAAGAGATAAGAGCTATTTGCTTATCACCACCATGCCACATGACGTATCAACTAATATTAATATTCTTGAAACTAGGCTTCCTTATAACTTAATATATTGAGCTGTGTCATTACTTCGGCGATCATTTGCTATCAGCTATTGCACACGAGCGACTGAAATTGTCACAACGAAAAGCAATGTAATATGTGGTGATAGGAATAAACAAAACTAGCTAATATTATAATACAAAATTATGTTCATAAACAGGGCTAATAATTATTGGCAATTTTGGGGATTCCTGATAAGTCATTTAGTTCCGTTTCTTTGTGGTGATTATACATGTATATATGTGTGTGTGTGTGTGTGTGTATGTGTATATCGCACTTTAGGCTACAGTGCAAATGCATATAATGTACTAAATGCTATTAAAAAGATAACGAAGGAGTTAAGCTATCTGCTGCCACGAAGTGAACACTTTACCGGCATTAAATCTAATGGTGTTTAACGCCTACGATGTTGATTGGTAGTATGATATTTTTATAATGTCGGTCTTATTGTGTAATGTTAATCAAACTAGTGATCAAGTAATGGCTGGAGACGGCTTGAATGGGTAATGAAGAAAAACTTTAATATACGTTTAACATAACAGCAAATGTACAACGTTTCACCGACACGCTCGTCTGATTTTCAACATTTTTTTTTCTGTATACCAACCAATACAGAAATAAGTAAATAATTCTTATAACAGTGTAGTCTTATGAAGTAATGAAGAATCTTCTATTACTCTTATATCAGACTCTGTTTGATATGCGTTTTCAACAATGGATTTTATGTTATGTCGATTAACAACAAAAGTATAACCTGATATTTTTGATAGTCTATGTACTGAAAGTGTAAAATGAAATGGTTAGACAGCGAAACTGGCTTCTGCTTCATGTGAGGTTCATCTGCTCCATCAGGAAATGTCCTATTATCGGCAACAGTCACATCAGTGGTAGTAACTTCATCAAGGGCTTCACTGTTTCCCTTCTCAAAACCAGGTAGAGTTTCTTCTTCGACAGCGGCTTTTCCAGGTGACACGTCCTCAGCAGCATAATTT
>NW_013666651.1:74307-75792 GCF_000517525.1 Limulus polyphemus | reverse complement strand
ATTTCTTCTTTCGTACTGGTCTCTGTCTCATTGGCTTCTCCTTCACATGGGGTTTATCTGCTCCATCAGGAAATGTCCCATTATCGATAGCAGTCACATCAGTGGTAGTAACTTCATTAACGGCTTCACTGTTTTCCTTTTTCAAAACCGGGTATAGTTTCTTCTTCGACAGTGGCTTTTTCAGGTGACACGTCTTCAGCAGCGTCATTTGTTCTGTTGTTCACTTCGTCCCAACTGAAATGTCATGGACCGTGATAATGCTAAAGCCTGTTGGCATGCACCACCTTTGGCTTACCTCGCCGACCACATTTTATCCGGAAAGTCACGTCTGAGAGATGATCCACTATGTCATATGGGCCTTCCCATGGAGAACACAACTTAGGAGACTTCCCTTTGGTCTTCCTGGGATTATACAACCACACCTTGTCTTCTGGTACAAAGCTGACTTCAGTAGATCTCTTATCATAACATAGCTTCATGGTATCAGCAGACGTTTTCAAGTTTGAACACACTTGATGGTGAATATCACCCATCCTTTCCTATAACACTTTCACGAATTCTGACACATTTTCAGGCAATTCTTCATGAGGTGGGCGTCCTGTTATCAGATCCACTGGCAACCAAAGTTCCCAACCAAATATCAGCTTTGCTGGAGTGTATCCAGTGCTTCATGCTCTGCTGTTCCATAGGCCATCGATAGTGGAAGGAGTAGGACATCCAAGTCATCTTGGCGGCTATTACAAAACTTTGCCGATTCCTGTTCAAGTGTACTTTTCTATCATCCCATCAGACTGTGGGTGAAGTGGTGTTAACCTGGTCTTTCGTATGCCAAACAACTTGCAGCATTCATGGAACACAGCTGATTCAAAGTTACGGCCTTGATCTGAATGCAGTTTGTATGGCATACCAAACCTGAAGAAGAAATCACTAATAGCCGAAGCTATAGTTGTAGCTTCTTGATTTGGTATTGCATATGCCTCAGGCCACTTGGTGAAATAATCCATCACCACACAAATGTACCTGTTTCCAGCACGAGTTTGCGGCAAAGGACCAGCAATGTCAACGGCTACTCATTCCATTGATGTGCCAACTTGATATAACTTCATTGGAGCACGTCCCTTATGCTTGGGTCCCCTTTTAGGACAACATGTACTGCAGGTCCTGCACCATTCTTCCACATCTTGTCTCATACCTATCCAGTAAAATCTCTGTCGTAGGGGACACAATGTCTACTTAACTCCGAGATGTCCTCTTGTTAAACTATCATGGGATTGACGCAGCACAACTTCCCGTAACTTTCTCAATATAACTGTTTGCCAAGTCGTCACTTTCCCATCTGCAGTTTCCTAACTCCGGACAAGAATACCATCTCCGAGCTTCAACTGGTCCCATTGTGCCCAATAGTTCTTTGTCACAGGGCTTAAGCTAGACACCTTCTCCCAAGCAGGGAGCAAAACACTTGCTTTTAGAAATCAATTATGGCTT
>NW_013666651.1:73123-73823 GCF_000517525.1 Limulus polyphemus | reverse complement strand
ATCAACTCCTTCAGTCACTTTGACTTCAGCTTGATGACACCTGATTATTTCAACCTCCCTTTTAACATTTACTGTAATTCGGCCTTTGTTGTTCCCAAACGTCATTTATCGAAGTTAACTGCACACTTCCTCGGCAGTAAGTAGTTCAACCCTAGTATGCATTGGTCTTCAATGTTAGCCAAGTATACTTTGTGTCTGTCCTTTATGCCCATGAGCTCAACAGTTACCCACACTGGTCCCCAAAACCTTGCATAATGTCCTGTCACACCACAGAGCTTCTATATGGCTTGTGGTACTCCTTTGTGATCTAGTACTTTGATACTCACAAGGGTTTGCTGAGTTGCATAATCTATGACAGAGTTGCACTTTTGGTCATCCAGCTTTCCTGTCACGTAGCCACTATGTGTGCTTGCCATCTTACACTTAGCTGTTGGGACTTTCACGATGGGGTTTGGTGGGCGTCCCTCAGCACCAACCATTACTGGTTTCCCGAAGCTGACTTATTGGTGGTATTCTTCTTACACTAGCTCCTCGTATGTCCCTGCTCTCCACAGTTCCAACAACCTCTCTGGGTAGCAACCTTTCCTACTGTGGCATCTTCCATGTGTTGAAGTTTCCAGCATTGAGCTTTTTGTTACAGTGCCAGCAAAGTCCATCAAACCTCTCTGAAAGCTGCCCTTTTCTGGCCTTGAATCCTGAT
>NW_013666651.1:69194-73113 GCF_000517525.1 Limulus polyphemus | reverse complement strand
CCAACCTTGGTACCTCTGTGCTGGACTTAACGTAAGATTCGAATTCAAGAGCTCTGGTCTTTGCATCCTGCATAGTGGATGGTGTGCTTGCTTTATTTGTATCTTCAGTTGTGGACTGTCCAAGGCATCTACAAACGGATCCCTCAGCAACAACTTGAGGACATTGGGTGGCACAGTTGGGTAGGCCTTGTGTGCCATACTTTCCAAGTCCCGTGCCAGCTCTTGCAGGCTCTCCCCTTTAGCACGGCCTCTCGTCCTAAACCTAGCACTGTAGACTTCAGACTGATTTTGAGTTCCATACCTGAGCTCTAGAGCAGCTACCCGTGCTGTATAGTTGTGCCTGTCGTCTGCTGACAACTGTTCAAGTATTTCCAATGGTTGTCCCTTTAAACTTGTTGCCAGGTACACTGCTTTCTGCTTCTCTGTCCATCCATTCATTTCTGCCAGTAGCTGAAATTGTGCTCTATATGCTTCCCATGGTGCCTTCCCATCGAATTCCTGTAGCTTTCTTCATACCAGCCCACCCCTATTGCTGACACTCGTATCTGGAATGTGATTTCTGACAGGACTGCATTAGGGTTTAGCTGCGGGGTCTGGAAGGGGCTTCCTGTTGTCTGTGGCTGATTAAGTCGATGGCTAATATATCCTCCTTTAATGTATTTAATTCACTTTGAAATTTGCTAATGTTTTCCATTTGTACTTCTTGCCACTCTTGTTGACTTTCCTGTAGTTGCTGCTGACTTTCCTGCAACTGTTGGAGACTTTCTCCTGTTTCCTTTCTTGTTTCAGTTGCCACTGCTGTAATATATCTTCTTGTTTCTTTTCTTTCTCCTCCAACCACTGCTGTAATCTCTCTTATTGTTTCTTTTCTTTATCCTCCAACAACTGCTGGAATCTCTCTTCTTGTTTCTTTCTTTTTCCTCCAACAACTGCTGTAATTTCTCTTGTTTATTTTGCTGTTCGAGCTGCCACTGTTGCAACTTTTCTTGCCACTGCTGTTGTCTCTCATCTTGTTTCTTTTGCTGTTCTTGTATTGCTGCCATCAAATCTGCTAAGCTGTCGTTTGATTTGCCACCTCTCGTTTCCATTTTCTTTTTTTTTCCATCCCACTTCTGACACCAATTTGTTACGTATCTGGTCGTTTGTTAATTTCCGGTATAAATTCCCAAGGAATTTCAGCGATACAAGCCCTTTCTTAAATAAAACTAGTTTATTCTTTCTCAATACAACTCTGCAATACACAGAATTTCCACAGTCACTTTCACTTAAACACACGCTATAATTCAAAACGATTCATGCACTTTACTTACGGTCACTACCGCTCACTTGACTCAATTATCTGTCTCTATCTCTATCTATTTGCAATTATTATCTCCGTCTTATTTGCCGGGCTTATATACTAAAATAGAGGGCGCCTATAAAAGACTAGAGTTGCCAGGACCAGTCATGATCCTTCTAGAAACTCCAGCGCGCATGCTTCCAGCGTCATGTAAATTCCGCTGTCGTAACAGTATATTTGTGGTTTAACTACTAGATAGATAAAGTAACGACGTGAAATAATAGTATACTTGCGGTTTATAAACACCCGTTTTTTCCTATCTGAACAATAAAGTTACAGGTGCCAGTGGTTTTCTATTCACTGACTTCATGTTGAACAAAACAATAAATAAGTGTATCCATGGTTTCAACACAAAAAACTATAGGGTTTTGAGTCCGTTTCACTTCGCAATATATAACCTAAAGAAATTAAGGTGTATGAACAATGTTATGACATGTCTTCGAATTCATTATTCAATATTATACAGCAGACCAACTTAACATATATATATATATATAGAACAATAAACTGTTTGTAAAACAGTAAAAACTGTTAGATTTATATTCAATAACTTTATATAAACTAGAACAACAAATTTCATTTCAATGTTTTCTACTCAACAGTGTTAAATTTGTTATTTAATTTCTGTAGTGCCTATTGGTGTATAGATGACATTTTAATGCTGGAAATAAACGACCAAATTGTTGTTTTTATTTAAGTAGACACACAACATTTTGCTTTACAGCTTCTTCAGGAGCATTCCACTAAAACACATACCGAAACATACAGTACAAAGCTTCAACTGGTTTAAATAATAAAACTCCAGTTAAATCAAGGAATGCATTACGTCACAGATTCTCTATTCAATTTCACTTACGGTGAAAGAAAGAACTCTTTAACACGTATACACAATTACTAAACAGTTGGTCCTCGGTATAATAATAAAGAATGACTTTAACAAAATGTCATAACATTATTCACATACTTAAATTAACTTAGGTTGCTATATGGTGAAGAAATGTGGATTCTAAACCCCATATATATTAATATACACCTCACCATTATAAGAGTATCTCTTTGGATGGCTTGTATTTTACTGAACGCTCCTGAAGAAGCTGCAAAGCGAAACGTTGAATGTCTAATTCAATAAAATAAAAACAACAATTTGGTGTTATAAGGTCGTTTTTTTCCAATCTTAAATTTGACAGAAAAAACATGAATTTAGATTAAGGAGTATGCCTAACATTTATGATAAAAATAACGTTAACTGCACGTTAACAATCACTAAACAATTGATCCGCGGTATAAGAACAGTCCACAGAAGAGGGTAGGTCTAATCAAAATAGTTTGTACGTGACACAGACATACACACAGACGCTGCATCTTATTATGTTAATTATAAGTTAGTTGCCAATACAACAAGAATTCCCTATACCCATGATTTTCTGATTTAAAATCCGTTGTCAATACAACAGTGCTTAACCGTACTTGTGGTGTTTTCCTAGCATATCTTCCTAAAAATAATTTTTAAAAAAATCTCCCAGCAAAACAAAAATAGACTGAAAGTATCAGTGGACTACCTAACGTGATTCCAATTAATTAAATAAAACTTCTATATACAAGTAGTCTGTCAAACACCTTCCAAAAAAAAAACACAAACTTGTTTAAATCTGTGATCTATTCTAATTCTCTGGCTCAAAAATATATCAGTAGTAACCGAAATATCTCTTAAAATAATCTAACTTACGTCAGTGGTATATCCAACATCCCTTTTTTACAAACATAAAAATGAATTGTATAAACACGTACAGTATAACTTTGACATTAAGAGCACCTTCCGACTGCGTCCAAATGCTCTCTATAACAAATTGTCCTTAACACAAAAAATGAGCCACGTAAAGTTGGATTCCATACTGAATATACTAAATTTCTGAATTTTAAGGCCCCCCATTTTGTTTGGACACGGGTGTTTGTGAGTCGCACGTTGCCATGATATGGAGCATTGTAAACAGGAGGTTTCAGGGGGTAGATTAACTTTTTATTGATTATTGGTCACAAAGTTTCAAAGTACTTCTCTTCGGTATTTGATCTGTTAAATATTTCACATTTATTTCCTGTTGTTCATTTTAATGTCAACCACTGAAGTACAAATCTGCTGAAAATAAAGCAACAACTCACCGCTTGTGTCATTGAACTGTTTACGTGATGCTGTAATATGATACTCTCGAGAGTAACAAAGCACACGCACAAAAATAAGCCAACTTGACCCCTGATCCGAGAATACAATGTAGAATTTATCAGCTTATGTATCCTACAGTGTTAACAACAAAAATTCCTTAGAATAATAAGATTGCTCTTTGAATCTGTGAAAACTTTTATTACAGTATATGGTTGGGAGCCGATCCAATAAACATCGCAAGTGTTTGAATATTGGCCATTCTTCTGGGATATTTGGAATTTAGTGGTATACCATACAGGCATACAAAGATAATTGCTTGGTTTATCGAATGCCCATATAAAGAACAAGACTAAAGACACTACCCTCAATCCAGAATATGGAATGCCCATTATTGCAGGATATATTTTGATTACAAATAGTAG
>NW_013666651.1:54909-68312 GCF_000517525.1 Limulus polyphemus | reverse complement strand
TCTTCTTTTTACTGCCCCCCCCCGAGTCGTAGAAATATTCTGTTATCCTTCTTTCCCTAAACCTGGTAAGCTCGCATTGATGTGGGTTATTACTGTCCTATCAGTGTTTTCAGTAAGTCCTTTGAGCATATCCTGGTTGCCCAGCTTCACAACTTCATTGCTGTTCACTGCTTGTTGTTAAGTACTCAAGCTGGATTTCGTCCACATCTCGCCATCATGAATCAACTTCTGCAGTTACCTGACTTTCTTACCAATAATTTTAACTCTCGTAACCTCTCTTGTATGTTGCTCTTGGATTTTCATCATGCATTTGACTCAGTGTGGCATCGTGGTTTACTCTACAAGTTGCATCTCTTCCACTTCCCAGTTCCCTATATTCGTCCTACCTCTTCTTTCCTTTGTGGTTGGTGGGCTGTTCTCTCTATTGATGGGATTTTGTTTTGTTTCTTCACTCTCTACGTTGGTGTTCTCCAAGGATTGGTGCTCTCCCCTCTTTTTGTACATTCTCTATGTTGCCGATTTGGCTCAGCCTCGATTTATTGTTCAGTTGTACCAGTATGCTGATGATGCTGATCTGGTTGCCCACTGTCCAATTACGTCTAATCTGAATAAGGTTCTCCAGTTTGCAGTTAATTCATTTTTGGTTTGGTGTCATTGCTAGCATCTTACACTCAATGCATCCAAAACGCATGGTATTATTTTTGATACTACAAGCCGATAATTCCGCCCGTGCCGTGATCCGTCCTTATTAAATCTCTTTGAGAAAGAAAGAACCTGATAACATAGCGAGTACGAAGCTGGTGCAGGTGGAACAGGATATGTGGAAGTTCAGACCGTCATACCCCCCCCCCCACCTTGTTTGGCTAGGCAACTTAACATTGAAAGCAAGTCAGAGAGAATGGTGTTCCAAAATTTGGAGACGATAGTAGAAAGCTGGAAAAGTGGAAATCCAGTTGGCAGCATGGCTATATGTCAGACAGGGTCGAATGTAGGTCCTATACGTGTACAGTAAATGAGGCAGATTTAAGCTCTAAAAGATTCCTGTGAGAGATAGGAGCTGATTAAAATGGCGAGAGACGTTGTCAGAGAGAGTATGGTTTTCACTGAGATGTTCATCAAAGACGAAACCGGGATATGTCACAAAGGGAGAAAGTTGGATATAATCAGCAAGTTGAGTATGCACTTTGGTGGCAAGCACCTTTCGAACCTGTATGTTATGTTACTTTCGCCAGATGATCCCAATAATGTTGAAGTACCTATCCATGTTGCATCTTCCACCTTCTATCTATCCAGTTAACTGATGCCCATGGACTTAAAGGTTTGAATTTTCCTGTCTGACTCGTCACTACATTTAGACATTACAGTGCTCGTCTATCCGTTCAAGTTTTCTTCTTTTTTTTTTTACTGCCAGTGTTTATGTAGTTACACTTCGATTATCTCATTCTCCCTGTACCCACCATTTCGTTTTCCTATTCTTTACTTTCTTTCTCACTAGTGCTCTCTCTGCTTGCCCTCTCACTTTTACCCATCTTCTCCGTCTTTTATTCTTCCCACCTATTTCTAGTTTTCATTGCTTGGCCAACGAGAGGGTGTAACCCTGTAACGGCTCACCAGTCCCTCCTCAGGCTGGAATGAAAGATCATGTGCTTATGAATCTCAAAAAGGCGAAACTGCAGTCCACAGAAGATGGTTTGGCCAATCAAATAATGCATTAGGCCTCTGCGTCATAGATTATTTTTTCAAATTTCACCACTGGTGAAAAAGAGAAGAAATCTTTAACTTATGTATACAATCATTAAACGCCTGGTCCGCTTACGCCAGTTGGAAATTGTTTCGGGTCCATACCGATCTGATATAGTTTTGCGGAATGATTGAGACGAGGTATTAGAATTACTAACTAACACCTCGTCTCAATCATTCTGCAAATCTTGGTTCGCCGTATAGTATCGAATAATGAATTTGACGAAATGTCGTAACATTGTTAATTTAGGTTAATATATTGTGAAGTAAAACGGATTCAAAATCCCATAGATAATAATAATTTCCCAACACTCAGGGTCTAAATAATAATAATTTCCCAACACTCAGGGTCTAGATAATAATAATTTCCCAACACTCAGGATCTAGATAATAATAATTTCCCAACACTCAGGATCTAAATAATAATAATTTCCCAACACTCAGGGTCTAGATAATAATAATTTCCCAACACTCAGGGTCTAGATAATAATAATTTCCCAACACCCAGGATCTAGATAATAATAATTTCCCAACACTCAGGGTCTAGATAATAATAATTTCCAAACACTCAGGATCTAGATAATAATAATAATTTCCCAACACTCAGGATCTAGATAATAATAATTTCCCAACACTCAGGATCTAGATAATAATAATAATTCCCCAACACCCAGGATCTATCGGACAGTTCTCACTAAAAATAGAGAAACGTCTTGCAATTGTACTTTATCAATATCCCTTCTTAGTAATACACAAAAAATGACAAAAGTTGGCAATGTTATTAATCGGTTTAGACGCTTCATGCCGGGGCTGGTATGGCCAGGTGGTTAGGGCACTCGACTCGCAAACTGAGGGTCGCAGGTTTGAATCTCTCTTCCCCCAAACATGCTCGCCCTTTCAGCCGTGGTGGAGTTATAATGTGACGGTCAATCCCACTACGCTTGTTGGTGAAAGAGTAGCCCAAGAGTTGATGGTGGGTGGTATGATGTACAGATATACACTGCTACATTAAGAACGGTTATCACAGATAGCTCTCGTGTGGCTTTGCGCGAAGTTCAAAACAAACAAACAAATACTTGGGGCCAAAGGCCATCTTCGAAACGTAAATAAAACAACGCTATTTAACAATGATTGGTTATAGTATTGCTTGAACAGGGGAGTCAAACCAAAACCAAAATTCATATTCCAAAAGTGTTAGGGTTTCAGAACTTTCTCTTCTTTACGCCCCCCAGTGGCATGTCTGCGGACTTACAACGCTAGAATCCGGGTTTCGATACCTGTGGTGGGCAAAGCACAGATAGCCCATTGTGTAGCTTTGTGCTTACTTACAAACAAACAAACAAATTCTTCTTTACCATATTACTTTGTAAGTATACGGGTGTTATTTTCTAAAGTAATATAGTAGATTAAATCATACATTCATCCGCCAAAAAAACTTTTCTGTCGAGAGTAAGTTTTCTGGCATATATACCACTGATTTATACCAACTTCCCTCTTAACCATTACAAAAACTTCTCGCACATTCACATTTATATCCATCTACCATTCTTCCTATAAGTACAAAGATAGCCTGCATATACCTGTATGTAAAACCAAGAGTTCTTTGTACTAGAATCAAAAGTGTTCACATATATCTGTCGTCTATACAAACATCTCCCTCTCAAGTTATAAAATGGCTTGCAAATACTTGACTACTGCCAAAAATGTCTCCCTATAATGAAAACAAATACACACGTGTATCTATAGCATACTCATCTCTACTTCCAATATCATAACTATATGTATATGTCAATGGACAATCCAACAATCTTTCACACCAAATAAATTTATTTGCACAATTTAAATCTACTCATCTTCTTCCTCCACGAATACAATAACAAAATTCTTCTACTAATTATCTTTCCTCTCAGATATACAATAACAAGAATATTTTCACCCATGAATACAAAAATAAGTTCCATAAAACCATTTTCTACCCAACGTTGTTCTCGGGCAAACGAACCTAAACATTAACTCATTAGCTATTGTTAGAGACGCTCGTATTACAGTCTACAATGTTAAAGTTGGAAGGTTATATATACTAACTTGTGATATGTTGAGAAACGTCATTCACCAACCCTAACCAATAATACAACTACAACTTATATGTACCCGTGATCTACTCACCAACCTTAAATACTGATATAACAACTTACATGTACCCGTCATATTCTCACAAACACTACTTACTAATAAAGCAACAACTTACATGTACCCGTGATTTACTCACCAACATTAGCTACTAATACACCAACTTACATGCATTCGTGATGTACTCACAAACCCCAGCTACTAATATAACAACTTACATGCATTCGTGATGTACTCACAAACTCCAGCTACTAATATAACAACAACTTACATGTACCCGTCATCTTCTCACAAACACTACTTAGTAATACAATAACAAGTTCCATGTACCCTTAATCTACTCTAAACACTACTTACTAATAAAGCAACAACTTACATGTACCCGTCATCTTCTCACAAACGCTACTTACTAATAAAGCAACAACATATGTACCCGTCATCTTCTTACAAACACTACTTAATAATAAAGCAACAACTTACATGTACCCGTCATCTTCTTACAAACACTACTTAATAATAAAGCAACAACTTACATGTACCCATGGTTTAGATGTAGAGAAGACGTTGCTCGGTAGTGAGGAATACTGTCTTCGTTCCTCACGCAACACCGACAACACAGTAGATCTGATGCAGCTTGGCGCAATTCTCTGTTTAACATCAACAGCAAGGTTGGGTTTACAAATGCATGCACGAAAGCTACGTGTAGGCTGACCTGATACGTTAAAGAGGCCGTGTCCAGTCCTGGCTGGGCGAGTGTAATAGCGAAGAGAGGACCCCAGAAGATAACGTAAGCCACGAGGAGGACAACAAACATTTTCACACGATGGAGCCCTTCACGTTCCAGCCTGTGTATATAATTCTGTATGTGTTGGTGTTCTCCCGTCTCACGCTCTGACTGCACTGAGATCATAGTGGTCACCAGACTCGCTACTCTGATGGCCTCGAGATTGGACCTGGTTAGGTCCCGATGCATCTTCCGCAGATGCACAGCGGTCAGTAAAATACAGAGCATGTTGACTGACACCCATAGTACGTTCAGGACATAGTGGCGAACGGGTCCATACACCATGGGACAAACTTCTCCTTGTCCTGACTCTCGGCCACCTGAGAGGGCGCCACTGAGGAATGTGGGGCCGAGGTTAATAGTGATACTGGCAAACCAGATGATGAAGAATCCGAAAGCTATACATTGGCGACTATCTAGAGGAATTCCACGAGATTCTACGTTGTTTTGATTGTTCTCCAACAAAGGCTGGCTTAGGTCAGGAACCAGGGGTGCATCATTGATGACAGATGTCAAGAGATTGACTGTAGACACAGTGACCAATAACAAAAAGGCTGTCTCTAGCACTGAACATTTAGATAAGCTTTGGCACATCATAACGCTGACAGCTAAAGGGACCAGCAGGCTTGCCCGAGCACAGTCTACCAGACCTTGGTGGAACAACAACCCTTGGGACCACCTGGAATGATAAATATTAATTTTTAAACACTACTATTCTATATTCTATTCAGCTTCAATAAATAACGTGGAAGCTATAATACTATCCAATAATTTCTCCAATAACCAATGTTTCTACTCATTTGCTTAGAATAAATTTCAAACTGTAGGATCTGAATTTATTATGGACATGTTTCTTTCTGCCTTGATTCAAGGTTCATAGGGTAGCAACATATTTATACACGTTGAATAAAAATAAAATTAAAAGTCATATAACAATACAATAATCTTGATTGATCAGGAATGTACTAATTGTGTCAGTGTTAACTGATTTTAGGACAAAATCCAAAAATTAAAAAGAAACCGAACACAACTAAAACACTGATTATTAGAAACATTTCAGAACTGTACACCTACATTCTTGAAAGATATAATCATTGTAGATTGAAATATAATCCATTTTTTTCTGAGTTTGAGAGAAATAGGGAAATTTATAGAAAAAGTTAACTACTATTAACAATACTTGGGAGTTGGGGCTTTAACGAAAAGTCCATTTGAAAAAAAAAGGGGGTTGGACATTCTAATATAATTTCTCCGATTTAACAGAAATGAATAACTTACACCTTGAACATAAAAACTTACAAAATGCGAATATTAAATTCAAAATCAATAAATATTTTTTATAAAAATAATATATAAACCACACAGTGATTCATTAGGTATTATAACATTATATCCAAATAATTAAATACAAAACAATTAGTAAAAAATACCTTCTCAAAATTCTTTGAAATGCAAAAATTTTAAAGTAGCATGGACAGACATTTCAATAACTACAAAAATATGCAAAGCCAGATTTCTTGAAAACTTTATACATTTTAAAAATAATTTTAGTTATAAAATCCACATTTTACTTTTTTTCTATTGTTTTGACTAATTTTGCCCCATAATTATTTTAATCATAAATAATACTTTAATATTTCATGGTGTCACTTTTATATAACATTGGCACTTTTAATCTACGTTATCGCTTTTGCAATATAAAAAGCTTTTTTTAAAACTAAGAAATTGAGTTTTAAAACGATTAGATTCACCTTCCTAAAAGATACACCTCAATTCAAAACGAATTCAGGCTAATTGCTTATGCTAGGTAATTAATGGAAAAGCTTTTAAAAAGTAGAGTAGCATGTAATAACTTCTGTACATAGTGAGTGATAAATTAATTATAATAGTGCTCCTTCCTATAGGAAAAAGAATAACAACACCGTGAAAAGTAATTGATAGGACTAATGATAACTCTTTATTGAAAACGAGATTTTTGATTAAAACTATTAAGTAAATGATTAAATATTTTTGATTTATGGCTTACTTCTTACTGATTTAGATGAACCTTAGTTGATCTAGTGATTAGTATGGTCGGCTGTGGGTCCAATGTTCGAGACGCGATATACCTCTGAACACGCTCCACACTTCAGCTGTAACAGCGTTATCATCGTAACAGTTAATGACGTTATTCCCTTAAGAGTAAACGTGTAAGCAGTGAGTGCTGCTACTTGGTTGTTTTCTTCTTTTCATCTGTTCTTAATTATGATGGTTTGATGTGGTTGATTTGTCTTATAACGTGCTGTTCAGGTCGAAAATACCTAATACATTAGCCCAACTAATGTACAACAGAGTTCGAAATTGGCCCGGCATGGCCAGGTGGTTAGGGTACTTGACTCGCAATCTGAGACTCGCGGGTTAGAATCCCCGTCCCAACAAACATTCTCGCCCTTTCAGCCGTGGGAAGTTATAAAGTGACGAACAATCCCACTATTCGTTGGTAAAAGAGTAGCCTAAGAGTTGGCGGTGGGTGATGATGACTAGCGGCCTTACCTCTAGTCTTTTACTGCTAAATTAGGGACGTTTAACGCAGATAGCCCTCGTGTGGCTTTTCGCGAAATTCAAACCAAAACAAATTCGAACTAATGAATTAATATAAACGTTAAGTCATCATAGAAAATATAATTTTTAATTTTTTAAATCATATTAGCTGTAGCTTATTAATTATCCATCCCATATTTCCAAGTGGTAAAAATATTAGTGTTTTTGATTTTCCTATACACCAATAATAAGGATTGCACGTGTTATTTATTTTACCAATAAATTTAGTAGTCTATTATTAATAAATAACTCTTTAAAACAATTTACCCATACGGAAGCGGATCCAGGATTTTCAAAAAGGAGGGGTATCCAAATAAATGAATATTGGAGAGTCTGCGAGGGGGCTTGACCCCTACTAAGAACCAGAAGACATTTTAAAATTTGAAATCTCTCTAAATCCGTTTCTTGACACTTTCCATTGATTTTCGCCGGTCAGTCCCATTGCCAACTTTGCAATGAGAAATCCTGTTACCAGTACTTTCTTCTGCCTACAAGAACCTCCTTTACCTCTTTTGCGAAGCGGACAGTTAGAATAAGAATCTTTATGTAGCTCCAGAAATCAAGTTACATTAAGTGTTGCTTACTGATGGACCAGACAGAAGGATGGATTGTTTGACAATCATGCTGATGAAAGAAGCTAATTCAAAGACCTGTGGTAGGTCTTAAGTGGATAGTAATATATATGAAGAACAATTCTTTAAGGCCATCTTCAACGTTTTACAGATGATCCAGACCCCCCTTTCCATTCAGGAATACGAGAATAATCGATCCCAGAAAACAATTGAATACATTTCTAGCACTTGCATCTTTATTCTTCTCTTTATCTCTATTTAACGTTTTACTATTTATTTTGATTTTGTTTCCTGCATTTGGAAATGTAGAGGGTTTGGCCCCCTTGAGATCCTCTCCCCTGAAACAGCTTCAGCTATAAAGCTAACTAACTTGTTGGATTTATATGTAATTGACTGAGTGTGTTATAGGGCGAAAAATCAACATAAGTAATTTCCTAACTTTCGAAGGAATGTTTTTATTTTAAAGTGAAAATCCACCAGTGGCTCAGCGGAACGTTTGCGAACGTATAACGCTAAAAACCGGGTTTCGATACTCGTGGTGGGCACAGAACAGATAGTCCCTTGTGTAGCTTTGTGCTTAATAACAAACTAATAAGCAAATTAAAGTGAAAAATATAAGCTGGTCCACGACATAAATGCTGGAGATCAATATAAAAATACATTGTACACTGATACTTGTTTTGTCTAGATGAAATATTTTTTTGCCTTTTATTGAAACTTTATTTTTCATACGGTTCTATAATGTCTGGATTAAATCAGTATGACTTCTAATTGACTTGTTCTGTAACTAATCTGTAATTTTGTAATCATTTATAATTTTGGCAGTAACATAAGAAAAACATGTTTTATTAAGTTAATTATAATATCATTAACGTTATCAACTTAAAAACTTAAACTTTAAAAGCTGTACCTCTTTTCACAAGTAGACTTGTCTTCTTCAGAAGGAAAAAAACAATATTAAAAAGACATGTTTAAAACGCATAAATCTAAACTTTGTTAGTTTTAACTTTAAAAAAAAACGCTTGAAAAATAGAATATTTATCATAAAATTATTTTCCTTTACATTTATTTTTAACCCTGAATTCACGACTTAACCTTATTAAAATCCATAAAATGCGGCGTTAAAGTCCACATCATTTTATCTGGTAGTACTAATGTTTCATTTACAACTGTTTTATTGTTTAGAGTAGCATCTAAAGAATCCAAAAGATCACAGAAAACTGAGTTTGGTATAACATCAAAGTGGTTGACGCGTTGACCTATTTTTACGAGATTCGATCGCTATTTTCGGTGTTAACATGAGCAGAAACTTAGATATTTCAACGCAAAAAAATAACCAGACGTATAGGAATAAAAAAAAGCAACGATCAAAGTACACAAGATGATCTTTACAAAATGTTTCAGTAAAGAGAAAAATGGACAAGTTTCAAAATGAACTCAATAAAATTTAGATCACCATCTTCAAGATCCAAGACAATACATTCAACACATTAAGCACTTCTTTAAGCACATCAGCTGGATCTTAGATATTCTAGTACTGCTCTAAGCACTGCTTTATGCATGTCGGCTCGACTTTGTATATTCTGGTACTACTGTGAGCATATTGGGTACTACTGCATCTTGACCACTAATTTGAGCACGTCGGTTCGATCTTAAGTAACTTGGTACTATCCTAAGCACACTGGGTTCTAATGTATCTTGACCGCTAATTTGATAACGTTGGTTCGACCTTAAGTATCCTGGTACTATCCTAAGCACACTGGGCTCTAATGTATCTTGGCCACAGTTAAAACTCCTCGGTTCAGCCTGAAACATATTGATGTATCACAACTATTTCGTTATTTACTACCATGGCTGGTTTGTTTGAAGTTAAGTACAAGTTACACAGTGGACTATCCGTTCTCTGCCAACCACGGGTATCGAAACCCGGTTTCTAGCGTTATGTGTCCGCAGACATACTGCTGTACCATTGGGGGGGGGGTAGTAATAAATTAAATACTTGTGAAACGTACAATTGTTTTTATTTTCCTCAGTTCTATAATAATGAAGTTTTATCAAGCACCGACTGCTTCAAGTATGAGCCTTGAATACAATTTTTAAAAGCTTTTTCTTTTCCATTTTTAGCAACAGCGAAACAGACTATTCTATGAGTGTTCCTATTCATCGCAGTGTTTTTAATATTTTTTTATCATGCATTATTTGCAGTGAATATCTCTGCTAATTATTGGCATCCAATCAACCACTACCAGAACTCATCGTGTTCTCAGGGGGCGGTCTGCTGATGTAATTATGTTCCAAGGTAGATTATGATCTTCTACTTTAGCCATCTGAGAAACGTAGGTTGACTACCGCCCCCTGCCAGTACAAATGGATAACATTCTACTCATTTCGTAAAGTTCATATTTGTAGAACCACTGATTCGTTTTGATTCAGAAAGTAAGCTTTCAACGCGTGGACGTAGGCGTGTGTGTGGGGAGAATAAAATCAATACACATTGAGGTGTTTGGTACTTTTTAAGGTTACTTTCTGGGCTTTATCCATAAAAAAGACCGCTTTCATCAACGTTTCTTAGTGTTTTTAATATTTTGTCTCGTTCCACGTGCTGTGGCTCAGTAACGTAAGAAACTACAAACTCAACTTAACCGTCACTGAAAATCTTTTCTGTTCCTTCTGATGCTTCTTTTTTATGAAAGAATTTACAGAACCGGATTAAAATATCGACTCAGGCTGCTTGCATTGTTTACACATATTATTTTACAGGAACACAAAGAAACACGTGCTTCTTGATGTTGCAATATGGACCAAAATTCCACCGATCAGCCTCTAACTGTACCATCTATCATTTTCCCTGTCATACATAAATAAATGTGACATTCAAGAAAGTTAGAAAAGCAGTCCATACTGAATTTTCTATTTGATAGTATTAATTCATACTCAGACTTTGATACTGCTAATATCTGCATCTCGGCCCGGCATGGCTAGGTGGTTAGGGCGCTTGACTCGCAAACTGAGAGTTAGGGGGTTCGAATCCCCATCCCACCAAACATGCTCACCGTTTCAGCCGTGGGGGCGTTATAATGTGACGGTCAATCCCACTATTCATTGGTTAAAGAGTAGCCCAAGAGTTGGCGGTAGGTGGTGATGACTAGCTGCCTTCCCTCTAGTCTTTCATTGCTAAATTTGGGGCGGCTAATGCAGATAGCCCTCGCGTAGCTTTGCGCGAAATTCAAAACAAACCAAACCAATATCTGCATCTTGATTCTAGACCTTGCGACTCCTACCGCACAATCACAGAAGCTTATCACCATTCAGAGATAATGAGTCAGCTGGAATGTCTTTTGTTCGTTTGCAAACAACAACGGGAAACCATTTCACACGACTGGTTTACTTCACTGTAAACATCTGGATTTCATGTTTGTAAGATATTCGGAAGCTACTTTCCATGTTTTAAAATCGCAACTTCTGTTTGATTTGTGTCTGTCTGTTTGCTATTCATCATTATATATTTTCTGATTATGAGTCTTCAATCGATACATATTCATCTTCCCTTCCTGTACATTTGCCACTTTGTATTTGCTTTTATTTCTCCAGTAAATGAGCCATGCGCGTTGCACTAAATCCATGTGTTAAGATATGCTATTTACCCACCTTCTGTTTTATTCATAAGATTCTAAAAGAGATGAGTCACATGACTTGAGCGCCATGGACATTGTTCTAAAGATTGTTGTAATTTCTCTTACTATAGTAAAAGTAATCTTCAAAAGAGCAACCTTGGAATGCGTTTGTAAATGTTGGTGAAATGCCACTAATTACACTAAATCGAGAAGACTTTTTAAAGAAAGATCTTATTTTTTAATCTGGTTGCTAATTTTCCGTTATTTTTTTTTTCACTAGTAGAAGAAAACATTATTTTTGTTAAATTTCTATCCATTTAAAACTTTGATAAATATTTATGAGATATTCTTTGTCTTATGAATTTATTATGCAGATACATTAATCAGAAACGAAACGTCTTGGTACGTGGTTTTGTCGTGATGCATTTGAATACGAATAGTTGTATAAGATGAAGTCATGTTTATTTTTTATTTGTTGTATAAAACATAACAAATAACTTACAGAAATTATTTCCAAACTACTTAAAACTACTTTTGTTTAAGGTAACTTAATTTCCTTTCTCACATACAACATTTATATCTCTTCGAAACAGATCAATTATAACTAATAAAATTCAGAGCTGTTAGTTTTAATTAAGTTTTCAATTCGTTTTAAACTTACATCCTATGACAATTTACATGTCATTATTTAAATTTATGTAAATGAATGTATTGCTATTAAACTATATATCAGTATATTTGATATAAAAATATAGATAAATACAAAATAACGTGATTTCATTAAAATTACTTTTGAATAGTTAATTTGTTATATATAGTAATGGAAATAATTATGGTGACATACAAGTGATGAATTTAATAACAGCACAAGACACTATCACGGAAAATAGAAAACAAAAGAAAATAATTTATACAATGCACTAGTATTTTGCATCTGAGATTTACTTTATCCTTCTCAGTGACTTAACGTAAAGTTTGAAGGTTTATAATGCTAAAAACAGGGTTTCCATACCCGTGGTGGACACAGACAGATAGCTCATTGTGTAGATTTGTGCTTAACACCGAAACAAGCAAACCTTTGCTTAAAGCTTTGTTTCATGCGACCATACAGTTTATCATTGTATGACAGTGGAATATTGTTATATAGATGTCCTGTATAAACCCTCACAATTCAAACAAGTGTTTAGTCACTTTTTGACCTTCTCGGGATTTACATAAATCCATACAGCCTCAGTAATGTTCAGAGTTGGACTTTGTGCAGGACAAACCATGGTTAGGATAGTTTCATCGGCCTCTTTACAGTTAAAATTTCGTTTTACCATAGGTCCTGTGTGCTTGGAATCATTGTCATACTGGAAGATAAATCCCCGCTAGATGAGTCGTGTTCTTGAGGGAATGGCATGGTGGATCGGAACCTGCCTGTACTCGTCAGCAGTCAGGGTGCCAACGATGCTTCACTGTAAATGTTGTACATTAACTCTGATGCCGTTCACTTCTCCGCCATCAAACAAACTGTTGTTAGTTGTTACCAAACAATTCGAACTTGGTTTCAGCTGCAAAAGATAAGCGTCTCCAGCTTTGCTCATTCCACTGTTTGTGGTTTTCTGTGCAGTTCAACCTTTTTGGCTTAGTTACCTCTTCTTAACAGCGGATTTCGGGTAGTCTATTGAGATCACCTCATGCTAATGTGTATCCTACCGTTCTCGAGGTAACATTCACACCTGTATCCATTTACAGCAAAATAGTTGGAAAAATATCTACTCGACTGTAGTATTTCTTGTAAAGAACACACCCGGAGATACTTAACATCACTTATGGAGAGTGTAGGTTTTCTATCTTTATCACTCCCATTGTTAACAGTGAACGTTTCTCTTGCCTTTTTCAGAATTTTGCTTACAACTCCTATTGAAGCCCCTGTCCCACCAAACATGCTCGCCCTTTCAGCCGTGGGGGCGTTATAATGTGACGGTCAATCCCACTATT
>NW_013666651.1:49754-54779 GCF_000517525.1 Limulus polyphemus | reverse complement strand
GTGTAGCTTTGCGCGAAATTGAAAAACAAACAAACAAACCTATTGAAGCATAGGGTCTTGCTGCAAGATTCTGCACGCAGAAAAGCATATTTAACCAGCCAAAATGTTTTTTACATGCTTTTCATGCGGTAATTTAGTCCTGGGAACCATAACTGAAAATTACACTGCTACTACTGGGGATAGTGTGACTGGCAGTATGTTTTAGTTTGTAAGATGACAACCAATCACAATAAACTATTAGCACGTGGTTGTATTTTTCTACAGTTAATTTTCCAGTAGTATTTGCTTTTAATACACTTTTTATTTACCGGTTTCATAGTTAATTTAATTTGAGAAATTTCATGAAGATAGTCCTTTCAACATTTATATATATTTTAATGAGTCAAATTTAACTATTTCCCAGCATTTGATTATATGTATAGACACAACACAATTAGTGTTTGTACCTCATACTACATAGTGCCTCTTGGTGACATTGCGCTAAGTCTGACGGCTTTTAACGCTTGAACCTGGGTCTCGATACCCGTGGTGGGCACAGCACAGATAGTGTAGCTTTGTATTTAATAGCAAATAAATAAATTTACCATAAACATATTATCAGTAACTTCTATACAAAAGGAAACTGCCAACATAGATCAGTGCTTTGAATTAACTCTATAATAAATATGGCTAATTTAATAGACCGGTCTACCTAGCAATATGGAATTTCATAAGAAAAAAGTGATGGTTAGAGTGCATTGATCAGACAACTTAATATTCTCGCTATTATCGATGTTTTCGGGCGTAATCCAACCATAACTAACGAGGTTCATTCAGACAGCTTACCGATTTCCGGTGACTGATGCTATAAAGGGTCTGAAAATGTCTGTGTTTAATTGAAGAAATACAATGACCTTAAAGTAGCCTTATGATGAAACTTCATCTATTTCAAAAGCCAAGGAAGAGTAGCCAATTAACAAAGTAAAATCCTAAAACGTTTAGCTGCCACGTTTTTCAATAAAACGCACTTCATTCTTCATTCTCGTGGGTCTTTTTCTAAATAACAGACAGAACTTGGTAAATATTGACGAATTCATTAGCAAGGATGCCTTATTAGGGATATTGCTAAGAAAACAAAGCAACATTAGGTTTTTAATCTTTAAGATTTACAAAACAGCGAATTTCACAGTTTTCTTTATACGTTTTACCCTGATCAAGTGGAGTCGACTTTCTTGTAAGGAAAACATTTTGTTTGTAGTGCAACAGAGAAAACACTACAAAATGAAACCCATAAGGTTAGATGTGCAAAAGGAATTACACATCAGCTAGTTTTGAAGTGTACTAATAGGATAAGCAGTGGAAAGGCTTTCTCTAAAGAAACCATCTAAGTGATAAAGTAGAAACAAAACGTAGTCACATTTACTTTTGTTTTCTGTACTTGTGTGAAAGCCTAACTCAGTTATCAACCGACAATCTATAAAAATCACGGCTTATTCTCTTTATCCTCGCTACAAAAGTACGTCTGAGCGTATATTGTGGACGTTTTATAATTTGAAAGTTTGTGGTATTATGTGGACATACCTGTAAATATTGTTTTGTATATGACTGTTAGTTCATTGAATATGTTTATTACTATTAATAAATTAACGACTTGTTACAGTATATTGATATTATGTGGCATACCTGTCAATATTGTTTTGTATATGACTGTTAGTTCATTGAATATGTTTATTACTATTAATAAATTAACGACTTGTTACAGTATATTGATATTATGTGGGCATTCCTGTAAATATATATTTTTTAACTATCGTGTTTTATTGTATTTTTAGCGCAATGCTTGTAATGTGCTATCTGTACTTTGTCCATCGAGGGGAATCGAACATCATATTTTAGCGCTATAAGCCAGTAAACTTAGTGCTGACTACCGGGGGGGGGTAAATATCGTGAATGATTTACTAATATATGCTATTTAATATTGATATTTGCAAGTATTTGTGTCAAAGCTCCTAAGGTTATCTGCTAATTTTGAACTACTGATCAGAGTGCTCCATCGTCCACTATCCATGCTAAGAGATTAACTGTCACTCTTATAATGCACCTATTTCTTAAAGTTCGAGGAATAGTTCATGGCATCGCACGGAATCGAAGCCTGTTCACTGGCTCCGAATTCCAGTATTCTACCAAAGAGCCAATCCATTAATAGTTTTGCTTTAATTCTGAATGATGTCTATACAGTTTAGGCATTATTGTTTAAGAAAAATCATTCATAATGTGTGAAAGGAATAGTTTTTGACAGCTGAATAGTTAGTTACTGACAGAACAGATAGGACTTATTTAAACTCGAAGAAAACCTGACCTTCTGAGGGGTCGCTTAAGCATTATAAGCATCATTAAGAAGGCGTTAGTCCCGACACCAAGCATGGCTATGATGAAAAGAGCTGTCGCCTCTGTGGTCTGAGCTGGATGACATGAACTTTGCTGGGTAGTGGATGTAGCGTTACTTGTGGTACTGGTGCCGAATCTCACCACATTCATTCTCACCAAAGAGCTGCAAGACATAGAATACAATAAATTTTTTCAATAACACCAATAAGCTATAAGACACACAGAACTAATGAAATGTTACAATACAATAAGGAATTTTACAACAATATCAATAAGCTGAGACACACGGAACTAATGAAATGTTACAATACAATAATATCATTAAGCTGTAAGACACACAGAACTGATAAAATCTATATAAATATAATAGTACTGTCTGTTGTATGCCCATGTAGCTACTTCGCAGGGTTTGGATGGATCTTCACCAAAATTAGCATGGAGATTCATTAGGTTCATGCGGGGGACATACAAACGCTCAGTTTTGCATTTTGTGTTTTGCGGTTTTTATGAGCATTTTTGCGTTTTTTACCACTACTTTGCCCCCTATTGATGGACCTTCACCAAATTTGGCATCAAGGTTTGTTGGGTCCATGCGGAGATACATGCAAAGCTGTGGTTTCACATTTTGTGTTTTGCAGTTTTTACGGGCGTTTGGAGTTTGAAGTTAAGCACAAAGCTACACCGTGCTCTGCCCACCACGGGTATCGAAATCCGGTTTCTAGCGTTGTGAGTCCGTAGACATACCGCTGTGCCACTGGGGGGGGGGGGGCTACATATAAGAGAAGCAACTTTTCATGTCCTGAGATAACTTTTCATTAATCCAGAGGACGAGTACTCCAGCTGGTGTTGCAACACAATAAGGAATTTTACAACAATATCAATAAGCTGTTAGACACACAGAACTAATGAAATATTAAAAAAACAATAATAAGTTTTACAACAATATCAATAAGTTGAAACACACAGAACTAATGAAATGTTACAATACAGTAAAGAATCTTACAACAATATCGATATTACTGCTTTCATGACTAATACCATGTTGTTGTTGTTTCCGACCAATTTATTATATTGTACGTTTTTGTGATATATTTATATTTAAAAAAAAATTACACAAGCCCACTATCATAATATAGTTGTCTTTTGTTATTCGTGTTAGGCCTAATGATGTTGAAATGATAAGTCTGGACATCACACATTCATGACATTAGATATTTCTATTTACTACATATTAATGTCACTGGATATTTCTGGTTACCACACGTTAATATTACAAAATTATACACTATATGTACTATATAAATAAGAAAAGCCGTCCATATGTCCGTCTATAACGCCGATATCTCAGCCAATGCGATACCGATCGACACGATACGACGGCGCTTTCTGCCGCCACAAGAAAGTTTATCTTTTCAAAATTCGTCCAGCCATATATAAATATAAAACGGACGATGCGCTACTTTGGGCACATAATTAGATTTGAGGGTAGGTTGGTAGAGATCCTGATGAGTAATGAAATCGAATCGGGTATACGAGCGCCTTACACTTGGTATTGCTGGCTCACAAAAATCATAATCATTGGCTGAAATTACCCATAACTTTTGCTCTGTTGTCAAGGTGACACATTGACGCAACATCACCAAATTTTGTCCATAATAATCTATAATAATCCGCATGTTTTACTTGCAGCACATTTCAATTTTGAAATTGCCCAAATTAAAGCAAGCTTCTTCAGCTCAGCAGGCTAACAAAACCAAACCAGAAAGACAGTCCAAAGAAAAGACCCCGAAATTCATAATAATATTCACTGCCTTTATCATCACAATTAACAATTTGCAGATCATACAGTTAAACAAGTAGAAATTTATATTTCAGATTCAGTTTTTTTGCATGTTTTAGTCTATAAGGATTTATCAAGAAGAAACTTTGAACATAACTTAAAATATACAGAAGTTAAAATGCAAATCCAGCAATACTTAATAAAGGAGTTGAACAAATATACATAAAAAATGTTTTCGTGAAGTACTAGAAATAGGATAGTCATTCTTCATATATGTGTTGTTACTAGATTATAAATGATTTTTAGAAAACATGTTCATAAAATATTTATTTAGATATAATTTTGAGAAGATAAAGTAATCATCATTTCCTGTTTAAGAATTCAGCTTATATATATATATATCTACATACACACACATATATATACAATTAAACATTTCTGGTTACCACATACTCATATGATAATACATTTCAAGTAATCATATTTATTTGTTACCAGATATTACACTATACGTTCATGTCATCAAACATATCTAACACACATTCGTGTTACTGTACCTTTATGTACGTTCATATCACCAAACATATCTAACACACATTCGTGTTACTGTACCTTTATGTACGTTCATGTCACCAAACATATCTAACACACATTCGTGTTACTATACCTTTATTTACGTTCATGTCACCAAACATATCTAACACACATTCGTGTTACTATACCTTTATGTACGTTCATGTCACCAAACATCTAACACACATTCGTGTTACTATACTTTTATGTACGTTCATGTCACCAAACATATCTAACGCACATTCGTGTTACTGTACCTTTATGTACGTTTATGTCACCAAACATATCTAACGCACATTCGTGTT
>NW_013666651.1:33517-48798 GCF_000517525.1 Limulus polyphemus | reverse complement strand
TCTAACACACATTCGTGTTACTATACCTTTATTTACGTTCATGTCACCAAACATATCTAACACACATTCGTGTTACTATACCTTTATGTACGTTCATGTCACCAAACATCTAACACACATTCGTGTTACTATACCTTTATGTACGTTTATGTCACCAAACATATCTAACACACATTCGTGTTACTGTACCTTTATGTACGTTTATGTCACCAAACATATCTAACACACATTCGTGTTACTATACCTTTATGTACGTTCATGTCATCAAACATATCTAACGCACATTCGTGTTACTGTACCTTTATGTACGTTTATGTCACCAAACATATCTAACACACATTCGTGTTACTATATCTTTATGTACGTTCATGTCACCAAACATCTAACACACATTCGTGTTACTATACTTTTATGTACGTTCATGTCACCAAACATATCTAACGCACATTCGTGTTACTGTACCTTTATGTACGTTTATGTCACCAAACATATCTAACACACATTCGTGTTTCTATACCTTTATTTACGTTCATGTCATCAAACATATCTAACACACATTCGTGTTACTGTACCTTTATGTACGTTCATGTCACCAAACATATCTAACACACATTCGTGTTACTATACCTTTATGGTTATCACACATATATATGGCAAATTATTTTTGGTTACCAGATTTTCTTATGACAAAATATTTCTGGTTTCTACAAATTTATATAATAAAAATATTTCTGGTTACCACACTTTCATATCACCAAATATTTCTGAATGTTTCAGATTAATATGACAAAAATATTTTAGCGACCACACGTTCAAATGACAATAACTTTCTGATTACCACGTATTCACTTACCAAGATATAAATAATTCGTGGCTGAGAACAGAGTAGTTATATGAAAGGTCCACTTATAGCATCGGTTTTGTGGGTATATAACTGTGGTTATAATAAATGATTTTAAATAGCATAAATTTATCAGAATCTTGATTTGTTTCGTGTTACGATTTTCTTAACTCAATTGTTGATTTTGATTTGACATATATTGAAGTATATAGAAAATTATCAATACTAAAAAGTCGTTAAAAATGCCCCATGTTTTTTATTTGCGCTAAAGCCTCTACTTATATTATGTGTGGTAAAGGATCTGGCTACATCTTACTAGTTTTTAAGGTACAAATATGAATGTTTTACACAAAGACACAACAGTGAAGGTAGTTTCATGTTTAAAATGTGTATGATAATAGGTCTGGCTACGTCTTACTAGCTTTTAAGGTACAAATATGAATGTTTTACACAAAGACACAACAGTGAAGGTAGTTTCATGTTTAAAATGTGTATGATAATAGGTCTGGCTACGAATTACTAGTTTTTAGGCTACAAGTATGGGTGTTTTATATGAAAACTAACAGTGAAGGTAGTTTCATGTTTCTAATATGACAGAGTACCGTATTTTAGGTTTAGCATTAAGAACAGAAATACGGAAAGCAGAGACAAACAGTTTTAGGAAAGGTCTGTCCACCATCTTCCTTCTAGCCTAGTTCAGTAGTTTGTTTCTTTGCAAGTTGCAATTCATATATGTATTCATAAACCTTCGTGATAGGTCATTAAACAGGCTTCATCTATTGAAAGAAAAATCCACGAAACCATCACAATTCTAGGATGACTCCGTTCACTCTTCTTTATCTTCACCCGGAAATTCTTATTAATAAATAACAATAATAATGTGGATGTTTTTTCCCGTTGGCACTGTGATCACTTGACCAGCTTTATGATCAAAAGGACTAGCTTGCTGGCTCATCAGCTTTTCTGAATAATCAGCAGGTTAATTTAAGAAAATAACAATTTACACCATTACTTGATAAAAGTCTGTGTGTGCGTGTATCTACACACAGCTAGAGTACTTCTGCAACAATTGTCCTGGGCCTGGCACGTACCATTAGAGGACCTTGGGACTGACGTGAGGGGGAGGAGAGGGAGGTGTTAGGATCTGACTCCCGGTGTTCCTATGTGCTCTCCATGCTGTTTTGGTCTGAAACAGGCTTGCCATTCTCCATTATGATCCCCGAAGGAGTGATATAGGGGTCTGCATTCGGATCAGTTCCTGGGGGTCCTATGTTTTCCAAGTGTGCTGAGTGGATACGTCAGCTACCTCGTGCGTTCAACGAGTACATGAGTTAGCTAATAATGCATAGTATTAAAAATCATAAATAATTTAAGGTTAAAAAAAATCCTTTCCTAATTCTGATGGATTGTGACATAAATACAGTTGATGAAAAATTACATTTCACCAACTTGATCCAGTTAACACCTTAACTCTTGCTGTTCAGTAGTTTCTTAACATAAATAGTCTCAACCATATCGTATCTAGGCAGACACGAAGATCGCTGGTATCGTACGAAAGGCCTTATCGTGGTTGGCATATTTAAAAACATTCTTAGAAATTCTTATTAATGGCTATATCAATGGCTAAAAAGCCATTGTTTTCATATACTGCTTTCAGACAAGATTTTAGTCATAAAAGTAGGGCTAAAGAACAAACAGCAGAATTGTTATGAATTAATTCCGCTCTAGTCTTAAAGTATACTCTTTTTTTCTATTTATTTTGTGAAACAACCATAAAATATGAATATTAATAATAGATGATTTGCACTTTGGAATTCAATCTTCTCTGTGGCCACAGTGCATTATACCATTTAGCGCTAACTTGTTGAATCTTAAATATCTTTACTCAATTACAGGGTAACATAATCTCGAAATTCTGCATTTTGTGCAGCATTAGCCTCGAACTCTTGCGTAGAACTAAATGTATCATAACCAGTGTTCCCTCTAAGTTGCACAGCTGCATAACAACAAATCAAATGCCGCGCACTTAATCATTTCAGCCGCGCACTTCCTCAATAATGGTGAGGAGTCTCAACACGTTGACGGCCTTAATGACCCTGGCAGTCGATAGGCCTAAAGCCTAAATAATCAATTGGTAGCATTGCAAAGTGACCAAATGATTCAATAAGGTTGATTGTTTAAAAATACCCCCCACCCCTCCACCCCCCCAAAAAAAACCTAGGTAGCGCAAATTTGCACATTGTCTTGATACTGGTGCACATGAAAAAAGTTCATTGTGCACTTGGATTGAAAAAATTAGAGAAAACATTGATCATAACTATCAGTCAAAATAGACAAACAGCATAGAACTTTCGTGAAGCATTAGGTTGTCTTCTGAAATATCAGTCAAAATAGACAAACAACATAGAACTTTGCTATAGCATTAAGTTGTCTTCTGAAATATCAGTCAGAATAGACAAACGTCATAGAACTTTCATGTAGCATTAAGTTGTCTTCTGAAATATCAGTCAGAATAGACAAACAACATAGAACTTTCCTGTAGCATTATGTTGTCTTTTGAAATATCAGTCAAAACAGAAAAACAGCATGGAATTTTCGTGTAGCATCAAGTTGTCTTCTGAAATATCAGTCAAAATAGACAAACAGCAAATAACTTTCGTGTAGCGTTATGTTGTCTTCTGAAATATCAGTCAGAATAGACAAACAGCATGGAACTTTCGTGTAGCATTATGTTGTCTTCTGAAATATCAGTCAAAATAGACAAACAGCATAGAACTTTCGTGTAGCATTAAGTTGTCTTCTGAAATATCAGTCAAAATAGACAAACAGCAAATAACTTTCGTGTAGCATTATGTTCTCTTCTGAAATATCAGTCAGAATAGACAAACAGCATGGAACTTTCGTGTAGCATTATGTTGTCTTCTTAAATATCAGTCAAAATAGACAAACAACATGGAATTTTCGTGTAGCATTGTGTTGTCTTCTGAAATATCAGTCAGAATAGACAAACAGCATGGAACTTTCGTGTAGCATTATGTTCTCTTCTGAAATATCAGTCAGAATATACAAACAGCACAGAACTTTCGTGTAGCATTAAGTTGTCTTCTTAAATATCAGTCAAAATAGACAAATAACATGGAATTTTCATGTAGCATTAAGTTGTCTTCTTAAATATCAGTCAAAATAGACAAACAGCATGGAACTTTCGTGCAGCATCAAGTTGTCTTCTGAAATATCAGTCATAATAGACAAACGGCAAAGAACTTTCATGTAGCATTATGTTGTCTTCTGAAATATCAGCCAAAATAGAGAAACAGCAAAGAACTTTCATGTAGCATTATGTTGTCTTCTGAAATATCAGCCAAAATAGAGAAACAGCATAGAACTCTTTTTGTATAGCATTAGTTGTCTCGGGAAAGTTAGGTATATCATGAAATGTCAATTAGCCAAAGTAGAAAAAAAACTGCTCATGTAAAAAGTTGGGAATATTTTTCTTATAACCTCGATAAGGCTTTTTGTCAGGAAAGAATATTCAGATAATCACACAAATCATAATTTCGTTAGATATATTATTGAAAACTAATGATTCATATTTCATTATATCTCCTAAAAAAATACTAGTTTTTTTAGGAAAATATATAAAACTGTTTTTAAAACATCAAAACAACGCCCCCAGTGGCACAGAGGTATGTCTGGGAACTTACAACGCTAGAATCCGGGTTTCTATACCCGTGGTGGGCAGAGCACAGATAGCAGCCCATTGTGTAGCTTTGTGCTTAATTACAAACAATCAAACAATATAATAGCCCTCCAGTAGCACAGCGGTATGTCTGTGGACTTACAACGCTAGAATACGGGTTTCGATACCCATGGTGGGCAGAGCACAGGTATCCCATTCTGTAGCTTTGTGCTTAATTCAAAACAACATTCAGGTAGAAAAAATATATTACTAAAGATCCTTATAATATGGTGCTGGATAAATAGAAATTATACAATTTTCGGATAATTTTTACACATCGTAAAATAAACAACAACAATAAGAAATAAATCAAAATACCTCCGATTGGGAATAGAAGAGACCTACTAACGAACGTTTATGAATTATTATTATTTTCAGAAAACTTTAATCTCCAAATTACATATACCAAGAGGAAGACTTGTAACAGCCTCTTATGATGACGAGATAACAATAAACCTATTGTACTAGAAAATAGAGCATAATTAACGATTTGCTGCTGTTAGCTAATTAGCAGAGCGTGCTTACTTGCGTGTACCGAATAATCTTGATAATTAATTTGTTAGGGATCAAAGCGCATTTCTTAGTTTCTTTATTTGAAAATGTCATCTCCAAAACTACTTGTTTTTATTTCGTTTCACATACGTTCCAAGTTTCTATAGAGGATATTTTTAAGTACAAACACACATCAGCCTTCACACAGTCAAATCGTTCTCCACTTTTTTATAACTCGACTGTTAGAACATGTGTTGACACCGTGTTATAACGGATAGTTACATCCTTAAGACATGACTGTTGGAAGTTTGTTTTTTTATGCTATTAGGTAACCTACGGTTACATTCTTACATCACGGCGTTAAGAACTTAACATTGTTCTGTTGTTCGTTTGTACGTTGAATTTCGCGCAAAGCTAAATGGGGATTATCTGCATTAGCCGTTCCTAATTTAGATAGACTAGCGACAAGGCAGCTAATCAACACAACCCACCCACTGTCGACTCTTGAGCTACTGTAATGGATTAGATGGCTGGAAACAGCTTGACTGACACCTTAGGCATACTACTTACACCGGGTTTCTGAGAATTTGACATCTATGTCGCCTATCCTTAGCATTCTGCCTAGGGATTCAAATGATACTACTATATCGCATCCACTGTCCCAAAGGGCGAAACACCATTTTACAGCAATAGTACACGAGGCATGGACCCTAGGATTCACAATCCGGTTCACTTACCAACAGACCACGTTCAGGTCAAGGCGCATTATAAAAAATGACTGTGAACCATATTATTTGATTTAGACAGTCAGTCCAAATCCATGTGGCAACGGATGATGCAGGATGATTGCGTTATTTAGTTAATAAATCTAAAATTAGGGACGACTACATCTGTATCTTAAAAGTGTCTAACCTAATCATTTTGCCTGCGCACGCATAAGGTGCTGTTCAGCTATAAAATTCCAATTTGTTTTTACCGTGGTTATCCTATCGAAAACACACACACACACACACACACACAAAAGATGCAAATTATGTTGTTTTTTCTCTCTTCAAATTGTACAACCCTTACAATAATTTCAACGGTTAAGCAGTATTTATTTATTCGTCACTGGTAAGCAGGATTATAATATTTCCACTTTGCAGTTGTACTAAATATTGTAATTCAACAATACCCATTTCAGACCTCATTTTTTTGTTTTTATAGAACCAAATATTTAAAGTTTGACGGTCCGAAAATTTATTTACTTGGTTTAGTGTTTTTGTCAAATTCGATCATTTCGACGTCAAATGATTTTTGTGGAAACATTTTACACGCAAGAAACACAGAAGCCAGCAATTCACAATTTCGGAAAGACCACAAAGCAGCAGAAAAAAAAATGTAGGTAATCGATGTTTTACTTCTTCTTCCTGTCTAACTAAGTGTAACTTTGTTGAGATACTTCAGCAACAAAGGAGTTGTGGTGTCTAGAAAACAAAAGAAAAGCTTTTGTGTAGGATTTGCAGCTAATGAGTAGAGTTATTTCTCGAAATGGAATCTTTTTAACAGACATTTTTTTCCGTGTCAGTGATTTTTTCACTCCTGATACCATTCTGGCTAAATTACGTGTTTGTATGGATACATTTTCAAACATCGCTCTGATAAGATATGTTGTTAGAATCATGTTTTCTCAGAAATTAGATTAGCACGTCTTTTGTGCCACAACCATAGTTTAACGATAACCTGATCAGAGTTCTGATTGAATTTTCCACGAGTTGCAGATGGTACTTGTTTTAATAAAATGCTCTTCGTTCGTCCGTTTGTTTGTTTTAGAGCAAAGTCACATTGGGCTATCTGCTGTGCTCACAGTGAGGAATTGAACCCCGAATTTTAGCGTTGTAAATCCGTAAACTTTCTGGCAATAGCAAGGATTGCTGTAGAAATTATTGTGGCAGGATGTTTTGTTTTTTAACAGGGATTACAACAAATATTATTCTAAAAAAGACCTTCTACAGTCACACGGGTTAATACAGAGATTTTCCTTAGAGGATATTTTGTGTGTAGCAGGGATTACCACAAATATTGTTCTAAGAAAGACCTTCTACAGTCACACGGGTTAATACAGAGATTTTTCTTAGAGGATATTTTGTGTGTAGCAGGGATTACCACAAATATTGTTCTAAAAAAGACCTTCTACAGTCACACGGGTTAATACAGAGATTTTTCTTAGAGGATATTTTGTGTGTAGCAGGGATTACCACAAATATTGTTCTAAGAAACACCTTCTACAGTCACACGGGTTAATATAGAGATTTTTCTTAGAGGATATTTTGTGTGTAGCAGGGATTGCCACAAATATTGTTCTAAGAAAGACCTTCTACAGTCACACGGGTTAATACAGAGATTTTCCTTAGAGGATATTTTGTGGGTAGCTGACTTCGGTGGTTGTATTACTTTCTTTTCCCAGCATGGTTTACTGTATGGTGGTTACAAAAATCAATAGAAAGGTTCTGTGTAAACCATCCCATGTATCATGCAAAACACAAATCCATGACCAAGATAATGACGAACGAAAAACCCAAAATAAGGATTATTTAGATTACTTGTTCAAAGCAGCTTCTTAAAAATACAATTTTTTTATTGTAAAGGAGAATGGTGTAAACATTTTCAGTTGTTTCTCAAGATTTCCATAGTAACAGTTTCATAACTTGTTCTACTAATTAACACAATAAAAAAATACATATATTACATAATAACAATGGTAAAACAGTCGTATCAAATGTGATAAATAGACTGTTAGAAACCGGGCACCTATGGCGTTTAGGATCGTGCTTAGTTTATTTACAGAAGGATTTAATAACGCATTTGAAACAGAAACACCTCATCTGTTTAGACGTTTCTTTCCCGTGTATTCAGACTTTATATATCAAATGTTTCGTTGCCTCTGTGCATATTCATGGAATTATTGATAAGCATCTATTGTAAAGGTCAGTAATTCTGGCTGTTCTGTTTCAAACACTTATGTTAATTTCCGTGCTACATCGTCTTCCTGCATATTAATTGGTGTGTGGCGCGTTTTGAAATTATATTGTTTTACATTTTAATAGAAAAGCTGGTATACATATTATGTGTATGAAAATTGCTTTTCTAATGAGATGGAAAGCTACGTATAAATTAAAAAAGGAAACTTGTATAGAGAATGGGAGCTAAAAACATCTGACATATTATTAACAGGTTGACGTAAAAAATTGTAGCTTGTACTCAGAAACTAATATCACGAAAATGCACGTGAAAAGTGATATTTTTACACTGAAATAACTGTGTACAATACTTTCTATTAGTACATACACATATTAGGAAAATTAAAAATAACGCATTTTGTTAGTTTTCAAAATCAAGAAGCTATATAATATGTGGGGTGTTTTGAGTTTTCTTTTACTCAAAAAAATTAACATGTATTTATTTAGGATTTGAAATTTATGTAGCACTGATGATAATAAATTATTCGTCTGAATTATTCAATAGAGAAGCTGTTTAAAATACCAAATATATTAATACAAGTTCTCTGTGGTGAGTGATGGACAACACAAAACACCATACATATAATATAAACTTTATAACTATATAGCTTGGTGTGGTTGTTGTTAAGCACAAAGCTACACAAAGGGTTATCTGTTCTCTACAAACCACGGGTATCAAAACCAGGTTTGTAGCATTGTAAGCCTGCTAGCTCACTGAGGGGAGGGGGGTGCTACATGAAAACCAGTCTTGTTCCTTCGATTTCTCACTTTCCAGGGTCACTAATGAGCGGTAGAATTCCCCCCCGAAAACGGTATAATACACAGTTACAAGTGTTGAATTGGATGATAAATTGGGTTTCGTGTTTATTTTTAGTATGAAGCTATATGGTTTCACCTTTTACACTTACTCTTCATGATAGTCTATAATAACTAATAATAATTTCAAATAATAATAAAACTAGATATCAGTGCAACGTGAATATGTTGCCACACATCATGTATTTCTCAGTTTGTTACCTTAGTTTATCATGAAGTGAAAGTATATAATGCAAAAAACTTGAACATATTTAATTTTTGAAAAGCGACAAATCACACTTCAAGAATGTTATATTTCGTATTTTCCATTATTATTATTCTACTTTATTAAAGAGATTACTTTGCATTGTTAGGCTAGCAGATGGATTTAGGACTAGTCTAAATCTCAAAAGGTGATCGAACTTCGTGAGATATTAATAGATTTACGGCCGAAAATATCGTTCACTGAGACGGGACTCAACCGATTAAAAAGGCATTATAATCTTTATAGGTATGAACCTAATAAAAGTATTTTTAATTAACTATAGAAATTGTAGAGTTTTTTGTATTTTATTTTTGATCTAAGTAGGTAAGTTGCTCTTATTGAAGGATAATATTAACAATTCAAGCTTAAAGTAATACGTCTCAGCATGCTTTATTAAACGGCACTACTCTTTATCTGAAATATTCTAAACTATTATTCTATTATCTTATTTCAACTAGCGCACATTCAACTTGATATGCTCTTGAAGCATGAAATTGTGAGATTAAAACATGCCTTTGATGTATTTTAATAGTCGCCTGAAAACTAACTTAGTATTTTTTAAAACATATTTTCAATTAAAACTTTAAGTAGCCCCCTGGCGGTTCAGCGCTAAATCTGAGAGCTTGTAACGCTAAAAATCGGGGCTCGATACTTATGTTGAGCACAACACGGTCCATTGTGTTGCTTTGCGATTAACAACAAAGAACTTTGAATACCAAAAAATGTGTTTTTGTTTAAGTGCAAAGATGCAAAATGAGCTGTGTTAACTGCATGGGTCGAATCTCAAATGTTAGGGTATTAATCCCCCACGCTTACTGTTGAGCTACAGTGGGTGTGGAATACTGATTAGATGCGTGTTTTTGGTATGAGAAGGGGGTCTTGATTTTCATCCTCAATAGTGGCAAATATTTGTGAACGTTTTAAGATATATGCATGTTTCTAGAAGGGTTATTTTCTTCCTGGTAGGCACGAGTGACGACGAAAACGTAGATTTAACAGTCATCAAATTTAACACGTTAATTTTTTTGTTATTCTTGTTTCTGTTGTTTCCTTCTTTTAGTGATTAACCAATGACGGGCTAGGGAATTTTAGCTCATACACCAGAAAGAAACTATTAAGTTGTGGATGGCTAATCTGAGATGCCAAATTCTTAGAAACATTATACAATGAAGCGTTTAGCTGCATATTTATTTTTTAACAGATTTAAAAAAATACTATCTACATAAATTTATTTCTTTGTTATTTTGTTGTTAGGCGCAAAGCTACACAATGGACTAGCTATGTTTTCTCACAGCAGGTATCGAAACTCGATTTATAGAAAAACAGTGTCTACCGTAAAACTAATAATACATCATCTGTACATTTTACAGTATAACAGATATAGGATACCACAATGTATAAGACAAAATGCTCTCAACTACTGGGTTGTCACTATTTAAATGCAGGAAAGTTTACGGTATGTTTGTACAGCGGTGCCAGTTTGATATTTTTTTGAAACTTGTTTTGTAATAAATCAAGTGGTTACGGAATCAGTTCAGGTTTTATTTTTCGTTTTCCGTTTAGATACGTTACACTTCACGTTTTTATAATTTTCATATTCGAAGATATTTTTAAAGGTTTGTTTGTTTTTAATTATGCACAAAGCTGCACAAGGACTATCTGTACTCTGCCGCCACGGGTATCGAAACCCGGTTTCTAGTGTTGTAAGTCCGCAGACATACCGCTGTGCCACTGAGGGGGGGGGGGGCATTTTTAAAGGACAAATTCCAACTGTCACTCTGCACTACGTACAGAATGAATAGGTGACTAACATGCTTGTGTCACTTGAAAATACACACCAACCCTTTAATTAACACTATTTTAAATATCCGATCATAGATAACTGTTCAAAGTTTCACTGAGCGTTTCTCCAGGTGGCGTAGTTAATCATGAGGTATGTCACTGTACCTATACGGAAGATTGTATTCCTGGTGGTTTAGTATTTAATCTGAGTAAACTTTTCCATGAAAACCTTACTCGCGTGTGGCATACGAAAACAAAGTTAATTAAGAACCTATGTTTGCGCTTCGCATGGCAGCAATATTCATTCGCTTTCTGCACGCACTGGTCGATAACACTCTCTTCCATGAAAGTGTCTGAACAAATAAGAATCACCCAGTCTGCACATATATTTAAACTTAGTGTTTTTTTTCAGGAGTACAGGCTGATTAGAATGTCATTATTGTCTGCCACGGAGATCCAATGGGCGGTCCTCAGTTGCATCTCTTATTATTCTCCGCTGTCTGGTGACGATTCCGTACTTACAAACAGCCCCTCATCCAAATTATAACGAACGAATTATAAGATGAAAACACATCCTTATGATGTCGTTGTTAGTATCGTAGTGACAGTTAGAACATATTTGACCACCATGGTTGGCTGAACAGCAAAGTATTATAAGTATTTTCTTTCTCTCCCTCTCTCTCGCGCGCTGCTCCAACTGTAAATTATTGGATTAATATAGCAGTTATAGAATTTCTACAAGTATTAAGACTGCAATAAGCATTGATGCGGATAGTGACATATAGAAATAAGTACATAACATTATTATAGCAAAAGGTCTTCATTCAAACAAAGTAGACGAGAAAAAATTAAGATGTTTAGAAACGTATTTTTTTTTCTCAAATTGTGAAAGTGTGATTAAAACAAAATGAATAAAAAAGCAGTTTTATAGTGTGGAAAAACAACAACACACGATCATATAAACACATAACTGTGTGATATAATCATCAAAATAATATATATAGACATACTAATGTATGGTATGTGGCCATAAAAGTAAGTGATATAAAGACACCAATGAATGATATGGCAATAAGAATAAGGGATATAAAATAACAATGTATGATATATGACTATAAAAATAAGGGATATATAGAAACCGATATATGATATATGACCACCAAAATAAGTGATATAAGCATACCATTGAATGATATGGCAATATAATAAGTGACATAAACATAAATACATAAAATGATACACAATAACATATAAGGTATAAACATAAAAACATATAATACGGGCAGAAGGATAGTCAATATAATTCTTACAAAACATAATATGGTCATAATAATGTAACTATGAACAATATAATGAATAGTAGAGCCCCCCCAGAAAAGGACTGGTCATGTTTTAGGTTCGCTATTCAGTCCCACTGCTTCACAGAAACACGCTCTGCACTTTGGGAGTGAGAGCGCTATAAGAGTAATGGCAAAATCCCACAATTGAGAGAAACAAGAGTAGTCCAAAATATGACGGCGAAGGTTGTTCAATAACAGCCTTTCACTCTAGTCTATCAGTTATGATTAAGAATGGCTTCACTCTAGTCTATCAGTTATAATTAAGAATGGCTTCACTCTAGTCTATCAGTTATAATTAAGAATGGCTTCACTCTAGTCTATCATCTATAATTAAGAAGTTATACTTCAGTTAATCCTCTCACTAGGTGAGTCGTTATACTTCAATTAATCCTCTCACTGGGTAAATCGTTATAGTTCAGTTAATCCTCTCACTAGGTGAGTCGTTATAGTTAAGTTAATCCTCTCACTAGGTGAGTCGTTTTAGTTCAGTTAATCCTCTCACTAGGTGAGTCGTTATAGTTCAGTTAATCCTCTCACTGGGTGAATCATTATAGTTCAGTTAATCCTCTCACCAGGTGAGTCGTTATAGTTAAGTTAATCCTCTCACTAGGTGAGTCGTTATACTTAAGTTAATCCTCTCACTAGGTGAGTCGTTATAGTTCAGTTAATCCTCTCACCAGGTGAGTCGTTATAGTTAAGTTAATCCTCTCACTAGGTGAGTCGTTATAGTTCAGTTAATCCTCTCACTGGGTGAATCGTTATAGTTAAGTTAATCCTCTCACTGGGTGAATCGTTATAGTTAAGTTAATCTTCTCACTAGGTGAGTCGTTATAGTTCAGTTAATCCTCTCACTGGGTGAATCGTTATAGTTAAGTTAATCCTCTCACTGGGTGAATCGTTATAGTTCAGTTAATCCTCTCACCAGGTTAGTCTATAGAGGAGTATAATTGTAATTCACCAGCCTATTTCATTTTTTTTAAGGTTAAACTTAAACTCAGTCTTTCAGCCAATAACCTGGTATTTATAAAGTTTTATTTGTCACCTGCCAGTGAATTTTAACTCTATCTATAGAGAGACAAAAACTAAAACAGATTGGTCGTTAAATTGCATTACTCAGTTAAAGTTAAGTTAGAAATAATTGAGGTGAATCCTTAAAGAATTTTATTCGCTCAGGATCTGAACCCCGACTAATTAGAAACAACTTCCGAGTGAGTCTTTTAAGATGTTCTTACCATACAGGTTGTTAAAGGACTCTACTCGCTCAAAGAATTACTTTCGACAGCTAAAGAAAAAAAACAACAAAACAACAACGTTGTGTCTTTTAATATTATGTTTTAGTAAAATTCTGGTTTCACTGATTTTGGTGGATTAAAAGCTTTTGATTTCTGGTTTCTTCATTTTTTTTCATTATCCTTTTGACTACCATGCGAATCATCAGAGCATTTATGTCAAAAAATCTTTGCTAGGGAGTCTTAATCCTTAAGAATAAAACGCGTGACTACATTATCTGTCAAACATATCTCGTCAGATGTTTAACTTTAGGCTTCAACAAACGTTAAAGTAATACACTATTAGATAATCTGGTTTAGACTGAAAACATGAAATCGAAATAATTATTTCTTCGTGATTATAATTTCTGTACGTTTCGTATAATATACAGTACACTCATCGATTAATTTAGGTTAGAATTGTTAAATAATTAATTATATATATTTCATTAATTTACTCCATGAACATTAAATACTTTATTTATTTAACATATTTAAGGTTATAAGTTTGTTCTCTTACAATTCATTTGCAACAACGATTTATTAACGCCCGTTGTTAACAAAGATGCAGTTACAGTGTATACTAACTTCTGTTTTTAGCTATGCAAGTATTATGTGTTCGGTAATTAGAAGCTAGCTTACCACAGGTATATATTTTTTTACTCTTCCAAAGAAGCTAGTTTGCTAAGACTACGCATCTCCTTGCGTCTTCCCATTCGGAACGTGTTCATCATCCAGCATTTCAGGCTCATTTCGGCTTTGCTTAAAGCTCCGCACGTGCTGCTTCACGCGGCTTGTACTGCTTGCTAGGTTTTATCGTTATTTAACACTGCCCTCTGTTTATTTCGTGTTATCGAGGCTCGCGGCTGCGCGCTAAGGTAATTTTAGGTGGCGCCTGCTCAGTTGAAAATTTTTCTTCAAGCTATAGAAATTGCATTGGAGAAGGAAGCTCACCAGTTGCCATGACAATCTCCTACCTAGTGGTTGGTGATTGATAATTATCGCTTTAAGGTGTAAGGACAGTAACGCAACATCCTGTTAATACCTTAATCTTGAATATAACAAGCTTGCCATCATTAAAGAATAAACATGTTATTGAAAAACGATGATAAAATCTTAGCCGTCCAAATTCAGTTTTGAATTAAATTCGTTCCAAGAGAAATAATTCTCTCAATCTTGGATAAAAACAAACGAACGAGAGCTCTGTATCTTGTAATTACCACGATCGTCTACCAACTGCAGTCTCCTTGCAATATTGTGTACTGGGGGGTTCCTGGAAATAAGTCACACTCTGATGGCTTTCATCAAAACATGCTGTAATAGAACTTCGTTTATGAAATCAGCAGTTATCACATTTTAAAACAAATAAAATAGCAAAAACAGTTGTACATTCTTTAGAAGTTAATGCCAGATTTTATGATCAATTTTACTGATACGTTTGTTTGTTTTTTAATTTCGCGCAAAGCTACACGAGGGTTATCTGCGCTAGCCGTCCCTATTGGGCTACTCTTTTACCAATAAATAGTATTAGTCATCATGTTTTAACACCCTCCGGGCTGAAAGGGCAAGCATGTTTGGTGGGACGGGGATTCGAACCCGCGACCTGCAAATTGCGAGTTGAGTACCCTAACCACCTGGCCATGCCGGGCCTTACTGATAGCCAATAAACAAAAGGCAGAAACTTTTTTTTCACAACAAACCTGGCCTGGCATGGCCAGGTGGTTAGGGCACTCGGCTCGCAATCTGCGGGTCGTGGATTC
>NW_013666651.1:28402-32595 GCF_000517525.1 Limulus polyphemus | reverse complement strand
TCTGGAGTTAGAAGCGTATATTGAAAGCTGTATTTCTGGAGTTAGAAGCGTATATTGAAAGCTGTATTTCTGGAGTTAGAAGCGTATATTGAAAGCTGTATTTCTGGAGTTTGAAGCGTATATTGAAAGCTGTATTTCTAGAGTTTGAAGTGAATATTAAACGCTGTATTTCTGGAGTTTGAAGTGTATATTAAACGCTACATTTCTAGAGTTTGAAGTGTATATTGAAAGCTGTACTTCTGGAGTTAGAAGCGTATATTGAAAGCTGTACTTCTGGAGTTAGAAGCGTATATTGAAAGATGTATTTCTGGAGTTAGAAGCGTATATTGAAAGTTGTACTTCTGGAGTTAGAAGCGTATATTGAAAGCTGTACTTCTGGAGTTAGAAGCGTATATTGAAAGCTGTATTTCTGGAGTTTGAAGTGTATATTGAAAGCTGTATTTCTGGAGTTTGAAGTGTATATTGAAAGCTGTATTTTTAGAGTTTGAAGTGTATATTAAACGCTGTATTTCTGGAGTTTGAAGTGTATATTAAACGCTGTATTTCTAGAGTTTGAAGCGTATATTGAAAGATGTATTTCTGGATATACGCTTCTAACTCCAGAAATACAGCTTTCAATTCAGAAGTACACCTTTCAATATACGCTTCTAACTCCAGAAATACATCTTTCAATATACGCTTCAAACTCTAGAAATACATCTTTCAATATACGCTTCTAACTCCAGAAATACATCTTTCAATATACGCTTCAAACTCTAGAAATACAGCGTTTAATATACACTTCAAACTCCAGAAATACAGCGTTTAATATTCACTTCAAACTCCAGAAATACAGCGTTTAATATTCACTTCAAACTCCAGAAATACAGCGTTTAATATTCACTTCAAACTCTAGAAATACAGCTTTCAATATACGCTTCAAACTCCAGAAATACAGCTTTCAATATACGCTTCTAACTCCAGAAATACATCTTTCAATATACACTTCAAACTCTAGAAATACATCTTTCAATATACACTTCAAACTCTAGAAATACAGCTTTCAATATACGCCTCTATACGCTTCTAACAATAGTGGGATTGACCGTAACATTATAACGCCCCCACGGCTGAAAGGGCGAGCATGTTTGGTGTGACGTGGATTCGAACCCACGACCCTCAGATTGCGAGTCTAGCGCCCTAACCATCTGTCCATGCGGACATTTCTTACAGTGTATTATAGAGCGCGAAAAGAGGCTCGTGCAACACAACGAAGTTTTTCGCGCATGCGCTCCCATCTGACCACAGTCAATTTTCTTTCAAGTGCTATATGCAGAACTGCAACTTTAACGTTTCGATAACGTTCGCAGAGACGAGTTTTCTTTATCTGTAATCATAATATATCAATCTGTGATGTTTACGACAAAATCCACCCGCAATAGGGTTATTAAAGTCAGTCTAGCAAAGAATTAAGAACCCAATCTTGTGATTCTTATTTTTATCGTGAGCCCTCGGTCAGAGATCCGTGTTCCGAGGTTTGAACATAAAGCCTTGTTCAATTTCGTTATACAATTAGTTTTAAGCCTTTGAATTTGATTAGGTTTGTTTCGGATACTTGCGCAAAGCTACAGAATGACTATCTGGATGAACCGTTCCTAATTTTAAACTTACAGACTTTTAATGAAAGACAGCTGGTCAATAGTACCCAACAAGCAGTGAGATATGACAGTTACACTTGTAACACGCTCATGACTCCAAAGCGTGGAACGCTTGCGACAACAAGGCTCAGATCCACAATTATAGCATGCTAAGCATTAGGCCACTTGTAAAGCAGTGAAACTCGAGCCCGGTTATTATCTTCTTAGAGTCCAGGGTTAATAGACAAAAACCGGAAAATTACAGCTTTCAACGTTGATAAAAGAGTAGCCCAAGAGTTGGCGGTTGGTGATGACTAGCTGCCTTCCCCCTAGTCTTACACTGCTAAATTAGAGACGGCTAGCGCAGATAGCCCTCGTGTAGCTTTGCGCGAAATTCAATACAACAAACCTTTTTATTTATTTATAGTTTCAATTATTTTCGCCTCGTGTTCTACCCCTATTTTGTAAATTAAAAAGCTGATAAAAGAACGAAATATTTATCATCCTAACAAAACGACGTATGTCAACAAAAATATATTATGACATTGTTTAGAATTTATATCCAGCTTATCAGTGTTTGAAAAGTAAAATAATGAAAAACACTAATCAAAAGCTGTTAAAGATTTATTTTTAGAGAGAGCATATGAAAATCTGAAAATATGGGATATCATATTCAAGTTCCTAAAGAATTATGTAAATAAAGAAATGGAAGTAAGCGACGCTTTTTGTCACAATTACCACCGTCAGGGTTGTGGCTATACTGTTTCTTCAGAATTGTGATGGAAGTGGTTTATCATGGTTGCGACTATACTGTTTTATCAGGGATGTGGCTATGATGTTTCTTCAGAGTTGTGAATAAAGTTTTTCATCAGGGTTGTGTTGTGACTATATTGTTTCTTCAGAGTTATGAATAAAACGTTTTATCAGGGTTGTGGGTATAGTGTTTCATCAGGACTGCGACTATACTGTTTCATAACGGTTGTGACTAAAGTTTTTGCTCAGGGTTGTGACTATAGTGTTTCATCATGGATGTGGCTATACTGTTTCATCAGGGTTGTGATCATAATGTTTCATCAGAGTTGTGACTATAGTGTTTCATCAGGGTTGTGATTGTAATGTTTCATTAGGGTTGTGATTGTAATGTTTCATCTGAGTTGTGACTATAATGTTTCATCAGGGTTGTGACTATAATGTTTCATCAGTGTTGTGACTATAGTGTTTCATCAGGGTTGTGATTATAATGTTTCATCATGGTTGTGATTGTAATGTTTCATCTGAGTTGTGACTATAATGTTTCATCAGGGTTGTGATTGCAATGTTTCATCAGTGTTGTGACTATAGTCTTTCATCAGGGTTGTGACTATAATGTTTCATCAGGGTTGTGACTATAATGTTTCATCAGGGTTGTGATCATAATGTTTCATCAGGGTTATGACTATAGTGTTTCATCAGGGTTGTGATTGTAATGTTTCATCTGAGTTGTGACTATAATGTTTCATCAGGGTTGTGACTATAATGTTTCATCAGGGTTGTGATCATAATGTTTCATCAGAGTTGTGACTATAGTGTTTCATCAGGGTTGTGAATATTGTGTTTCATTAGAATTGTGACTATAATGCCTCAATGATAGTAACTGTGTTACCGACACTAGTTTGCTTTAAGTAACTTATGAAGTTTTATGTTTCATTGCATCAAAAACGTCGTTTGTTTTGTATTTGTCTACGTAATTTAGCACAATTTACCTAAATATAGATTATTATTAGGTAATGTTGAAAAACATTTCTTTACTCTAAATCCAATGAAAATTGATATTGTTATGGTATATAATGATTTATGTCGGTGAAGTATCATTTATAGATCAATGGTCTGTTTGACGTCAAATCACATTAAGACTTGTAATAATTTTAAACAAAGCTTTCTTTACTATTTTTCATTTCAATAATTTTATAAAATATTTTCTTTACAAACCTTTACCGAGGAGGCCATTTGTTTAATACCAGAGCTATTCGGGTCGGCTTAGCACAATTAGTTGATATAACAGCAATTTAATAATATTAAAGCTTTTACAACAATGAAATTACATCTTATTGTTCTGTCAATGTTTTGCAAGTGCTTTGAACTTGTTGGTAGCCATAGGATATCAGTTACTGTGTTTTATTAATACTAAAATATTTAACCTAACAAGAACTTTTTATTTTTCCGATTGTTTTCTTTTATTATATACAAAATGTATTTATCTAATTAACCACAAAACGATATATAATTATACTCGTACTGAACACAACTGGATCGTTGTATAATAACTTATTAAGGTGGCTTCTAATATTCTGTTTCTGTTGATTTTAAATATTTTCGTCGAGAAAATTAAACTTAGAGCGTTCTTTATATAATTATCTGGTGTTATGTAGTTAAACAAAACAATCAAGAGGCAGTTTCGTAAGCGTGTTACTAGCGGATATTTTCGATAAAAGAATTGCTAAACAAAGTTCGACAAAATTCATAAAAAATAATAAATTATGCTTGTTTCTTTTAGGTTTTGAAACCTTTCTTCGTAAGTATAACACACACACACACACA
>NW_013666651.1:27181-28381 GCF_000517525.1 Limulus polyphemus | reverse complement strand
TGTTAATTCATAGGTAAACATCTGGAAAATTCTTGATTACTTAACTATGGCAAATATTAGGAGAGCTCTTTTTTCTCACTGAATGTATTTTCTTGGTTTTTCCTCTACTAACAATGAATAAACATCTGTCACACGAGTGTTAAACAGCACATCTGAAATAATAATGCCAGCCTATGAGATACGGAACAGCATATTTTTCTTTTGGACATAGATGCAAAATAAGGCGACTGTTCATCTATATTCAAAATATCTTCTTTAATCAAAGCTATCCCAGCGGAAAATGTTAAGAGTTTCCGATGTCTCACCGGTGAGATTTGATGCTTAAATGCATAGGATAGTTGATTACATGCCTGAAGAAAATCCCCAATTAACATGATTCTACTACTCGCAGGTGAATAAAAATGTGTTTTCATTTTATACTGTTGCTCGTGTTTTCTGGGAGGGGAACATTATAAGCAGCTCACTTATTCCAATAAATAATCCCGTGTCATTTCTGTAATCCAATCATGATGTGTTTCACTATTACATGTTCGGTCTGTATAGTCTTAACTTAATTACGAACATCGACATCTCTTAGCGAACTTATCATGCGAATGTAAAATAATTAAGTTAACTGAGATAAAATTCAAGTTGACCTTTATTTGACTGGAAGATACGTTTTATTCTCAACAGACATCTACTTGATTAATTCAGAAGTTTTTCTTTAAAGACGTATATATATAAAACAACATGTAACATAATTGATTCTTCGTTCTAAGAAATACGTGTAAGCTTTTTTTTTAAAAAAAAATGGTTTTACGAACCGACAAATGTATAACGTTTTCAGGAAACGTGACCTTATTCTCTATGGTTTGATTGGTTAATAAGATCTACTAACCATAGAGGAAAAGGTCACATTTCCTGAAAACAAGGCACTATATTAGTCGGTTCATAAAACCAATTATTCAAAAGCTTGCACACGTCTCTGAGAGTGAAAAATTAATTATACGATATATTCTTCATATATATATATATCTTCAAGGAAAAAACTTCTCAATTAATCGGATAAAGTCACTTGAAAGTAAAAAATCCTACAAGCCAAGCAAAATTAGTTATCACCATTCTACAAGTCACGTATAGTCATGTATAGTTATTTTCCCATGTTATAAGTTACATATAATCAGTGATAATCTTTGTTTTGTATTTTACACTATAACACCC
>NW_013666651.1:22039-26181 GCF_000517525.1 Limulus polyphemus | reverse complement strand
CTTCACTATAGTTTGCTGGTTACAAGTTCTGTTGTTTTTACTGTTCATTCAAATTCCCATCAATCTAACTATCGGATTATTTATGCATATTTATAAAGAAGTTGTTGAGGGCCACTGTTAGTTGAAGCCAACAAACTGTGAAACTCTCCCCCTTGTGTGTACATTTAGAGAAAATAAGTCGTTGTTGAAGGTTGAGCTTCCAGATAAGATCGATCATTGGTCTGTAGAATAAGATATGTAACTTTATACGATAGCAAGAGCAAACATTGCGACAAGAGCTAGACGTCTAAAAGTTTAAAGTTTTATTAACACATTAGCAAACTTAAACAACATTGTGGGCTGGTAGTAATGATTATCTGATTAGTTATTTTCTCGTCTCTATAATATTGAAACTACTCGCCACCTGAAACATGGTTCCTCAGTGAAACCGGATATGACGCCTGAAGATTTTCCGTCCAGTGTGTATGGCACGCTTCAACAACTACTGTTTTTTTGTTTTTTTTTCTCACTGATATTATACCATTAAAATTAACGAATTGTTTATTAACCAAAGTTCCCGAAATATGATATTAGATATTTTGTTTTTAATCACATTTTCTATTTTGCTATTAATTTGTGTAATACATATGAGAATATAATTATACGTCATTGAAGTTCTGTATATCTTCTACATCACGTTACTTGGACTTACTTCGCACGAGTCAGTCACTCTCTGTGCTGAAACTTTACTGGTCAAATATATTATAATGTATCTTTTTTAATGTAGGAGCTGTATACAAGATGTGTACACACTAACGTTAATCTAAAATCAACACCACTTATACAATTGCCACCCGTCATTAACGATAGGTGAGTTCCCCAAAACATCGCTAAAACACTTGCTATCATATGTTTACAAGTCTTCATTAATGATATTTAGCAAGCTTCCTAAAGCACTTGTTACCCTTTGGTGATGATAAGTGAACATTCAAAAACTGCTGTTAAAGTGACTGCATATTCAGTTTGATTAGCGAATTGCCCAAAGCACTTTAAGCACTTGTTATACTTCTTAGTAAATAAGCTTCCCAAAATTCTCGTTAAAACAGTTTCTACCCTTCGGAGTTGATGGTTGAATTTTCAAATATATTGATAAAACACCTGCTATCCCTCGTTCGTTGCTACCCCTCAGTTGTTGATAGACGGGTCTTAAGAACCGCTATTCAAACATCTGCTCTTCCTTAGTGATTACGGATATCTTCTTTGTTTTCTGCGTTATCTCCGCTGCAGGGATCAAGCTCAAACTTGAACGTTATAATAAGCTTTCAAGCTTACCGCTGAGGCAGCGGGAGACATTAGTTGTTAATAAATGAACTGTTAGAAACAAAATTCGTTGTTTGTGTTGTAGTTTCTAAGGGCCCCTCTGAACACTCTTATTATGATTTGTTGTTTAAAATAACACAGCATCTAAAGTCGAGACTTTACCGACTGGTAACATGCGTAATAAAAAAGAGTATCTGATCAATAAAATACGAAAGAAAAAATACATTTACTGGTATGTTAAAGTCACAAAATACGTAACCATCATTTTATATAAAAAAATCCTTATTTTGCGATTTTGTTCCAACCCGCCCGCTAGAAAAATTTGTTATCTAGATGTCACATCCAATTTTCCGTGTGTAAAAAAACATGTGTTCATCAGCTCATGATTGATATCGTAATAAACGGATGCAAAGAAAAGTTAGTGTATTTGCTTATTTCTTTTCTTTTAGCTTTCTATATAAATGGGGTTATGGATATAAAAATGATCATAATTTACATTTTTATAATGCTGAATTATGAGGAAATAACCAGATTTAATTGGTTTACTACTCTATATTCATAACGGATGATACTCTTTTGAAAAAAAAATAAACTAAACTGTGGAGCAAAATCTTAAAGTTTTACTTCTTAACTGTTACTGTGTTAAATTAAAAATCAGTTCTCAGTCACTACAACCACTTTCTTACGTGGTTGGCATTTGCGACAGCTTTGTGTGATAAATTCGTACTAACATAGCTTTGCATTTGCAGGAGTCTGTGTTTATCGTGTGTTATTATGTATTTCACTTTGGAAGTGTTAAAAGCTCCAGATATTGTGAGTATTAATCAAATTTCGCTGTAGTTGTGTTATGAGAGTGTAAACCTTGTTGGATATTATGTATTCACTTGTACTATGCACTAAGTGTGTTAAACACCTGTATTCACTTTTTGTTTAATAGTCTATAATACAAGGTAAGGTAGCAATAGTATGAAATATGAGAAAGTTTTAGATGTGATGCAACTCACAATAGTTGTGGGTGGAAATTTTAGGTGTGGTGTATATCACAGTAGTCGTGGTTCGAAGCTTAAGGTGTGAACTACATCACAATAGTTTTGGGTTGAAGTTTTAGATGTTACGTACCTCATAATAGTTGTGGGTTTGCAACTTATGAGATCTAAATTGATAACACCGAAAACAAGCACTCTCAAGAGTTTTATTTTTAATTTTCTTTATGTTAGTTTCTGCAGGTTCTGAAGTGCTCTACATATGCACTCTCAAGAGTTTTTTATTCTTCTTTATGTTAGTTTCTGCAGGTTCTGAAGTTCTCTACATATGCACTCTCAAGAGTTTTTTATTCTTCTTTATGTTAGTTTCTGCAGGTTCTGAAGTTCTCTACATATGCACTCTCAAAAGTTTTTATTCTTCTTTATGTTAGTTTCTGCAGGTTCTGAAGTGCTCTACATATGCACTCTCAAGAGTTTTTTATTCTTCTTTATTTTAGTTTCTGCAGGTTCTGAAGTTCTCTACATATGCACTCTCAAGAGTTTTTTATTCTTCTTTATGTTAGTTTCTGCAGGTTCTGAAGTTCTCTACATATGCATTCTCAAGAGTTTTTATATTTTGCTTTATGTTAGTTTCTGCAGGTTCTGAAGTTCTCTATATATGCACTCTCAAGAGTTTTTATTTTTCTTTATGTTAGTTTATGCACGTTCCTAAGTGCTCTACGCTTATATATGATCAGCCCTAATACTTTAACACCCCAAAAAAAATAAAAATAATAATAACCACTTTCCTCTTCTACTTCACCGAAAACTCACACTGGAATGGTTTCCGACACTATTTGTTAAGGAATCAATTCGCTCGTCCCCTACGCATTCTATTTTCTATTTGTCGAATATCGTCATTGTTCACGTAACCGATTTTTTTCCCATTCGCTTGAGTTACAACTCATGAAATCTCCAATATTGTCGTCTTACTTAAGTGTTATCACACCTTCATACTGATCACACTAGTGTTATATAGGAAGTGACATCATCAACACAACCGCGTTTGCTGAAATTACATAATTTTACCACCAAATTTGGATTAAATACATTAGAATTCGTCTTTTGCTTTTATATGATAATAATATGTTTTAACATGATAAACAGCATTCTGAGTCTTTTGCCACTGGATGGCCAGTCAGGTGATTTTATATTACAGAAGAAAAAGACCATTAACACACGTTTCTTTCACTACAGTTGTATAAAACCATTGTCATGACTTAACCTAGCTATACTTTCACTACAGTTGTATAAAACTACTGTCAGGACTTGACGCTAGCTATACTTTCACTACAGTTGTATAAAACTACTGTCAGGACTTGACGCTAGCTAGACTTTCACTACAGTTGTATAAAACTACTGTCAGGACTTGACGCTAGCTAGACTTTCACTACAGTTGTATAAAACTACTGTCATGACTTAACCTAGCTATACTTTCACTACAGTTGTATAAAACCATTGTCATGACTTAACCTAGCTATACTTTCACTACAGTTGTATAAAACTACTGTTAGGACTTGACGCTAGCTAGACTTTCACTACAGTTCGTATAAAACTACTGTCATGGCTTGATGCTAGCTATAATTTTACCACTCTTCGTATAAAACTACTGTTAGGACTTGATGCTAGCTAGACTTTCACTACAGTTCGTATAAACTACTGCTATGACTTGATACTATCTACAATTTCTTTATATCTTGGCCACACACTAATTTTTATTTCACATAATTGGAGTTAATAGTTAATGATACATGATGATGACAAAACCTTGTCGAAACGTTGTACATTTGCTGTTATATTAAAGTTTTTCTTCATTACCCA
>NW_013666651.1:7610-21179 GCF_000517525.1 Limulus polyphemus | reverse complement strand
CGTATAAACTACTGTCATGACTTGATGCTAGCTATAATTTTACCACTCTTCGTATAAAACTACTGTTAGGACTTGATGCTAGCTAGACTTTCACTACAGTTCGTATAAACTACTGTCATGACTTGATGCTAGCTATAATTTTACCACTCTTCGTATAAAACTACTGTTAGGACTTGATGCTAGCTAGACTTTCACTACAGTTCGTATAAACTACTGCTATGACTTGATACTATCTACAATTTCTTTATATCTTGGCCACAAACTAATTTTTATTTCACATAATTGGAGTTAATAGTTAATGATAGCTATAATTCACCTTTGCTTCATTGTGAAATTAGTTACTTTTAGTCCCCAGTGGCTCAGCGGTAAGTCAATAGGCTTAAGACGCTAAAAATCGGGTCAATATCCGGTGTGGGTAAAGTACAGATAGCCTATTGTGTAGCTTTGTTCTTATCAACAACCAATCAAATCTAGTTAATTTCAAATTTTCTCATTATATTAGAAACCTGTGACAAACATAAAGCTGGAGAAATACTTTCTTTATATTATTTGTGACAAGATGAGAAGTTCTTATTACCACCCGATAGATAATAAATCGTCTGTTCTTGTCCCACTCGACCAAGTGCATCCAGGCGTTGTAGCAAGCATCCAAACCTCATATGCAACGTATTTCTCGTACAGTTGCGTGCAGTTTGTTTTACTCTCGTAATATGTCTACGGTATACATTTTGTTTAAGATTTTGTGAATAACCTTATGTAAAGTTAATTGAAATATGTTCAAGATCTTACCAGTCACTTTCTGGGTTGAAGAGTGTTCACGGACAATCAGTCTGTGAATATTAGCAGTTGGACACGTGGTAGGAGGCTGTTTAGGTGGTTATACGTACTTATAAGGTTGTTTTGATCTTCTCTCGCTGATATCTTTCACCATGTTTCAAAGGCAATTATTAATAACATTATATATATAGACGCTAAATCTGTTGCCCGTGTTACCACGGCTCGCTTCTGCGGCGCCACGATACTGAATGATCATATTTACATCGGTTTTCTAAACATGTGACATAAGGAAATTGACTATCGACGTGCAGGCAGTGACTCTTGCAACTGGAAACACAACTCACATATGCTCTGACTTTTTAAAGCTTCATCAGATTGGGCCAATTATACTTCCTCCAAGTATTCGGCAGGATATTATAAGTTATTAACAATATACAGTTCGTTAATTTTTGGACAAAGGTATAGAAACTTTCCGCGTATTTTTGAACAAAGGTATAGAAACTTTCCGCGTATTTTTGAACAAAGGTATAGAAACTTTCCGCGTATTTTTGGACAAAGGTATAGAAACTTTCCGCGTATTTTTGGACAAAGGTATAGAAACTTTCCGCGTATTCTTGGACAAAGGTATAGAAACGTTTTCTGTATTTTTTTTTATCGCAGAGTTATAACAGTAAGAAAGCTGTTATAACTCTGCTGCAGTATAATCTTAATAATGTTAACTAAATTTCCTATTTATGTCAGATTATATCATTTTTTTTTCGTATACATATCCTGTTATCCCCTTTTCACTTTAAATGATTTTAATATGTCGATAATCAGTCAGTACCTTTAATTCTTGCTTTGTTTGTATTTTTTGTTAAAGTTCCCTAAGAAATAATTATTTCGCATAAAATATAGCATGGTTAATTAAAGAATATTGATTCATAATTTGGGAATTTCGTTGAAAATCAACAGAAAAATAAACTTTTACCATGGAAGCTGCTTTAACTGCATTGGAACTATCATAGAATAAGTTTTAATAAATGAACTTGTATGTTGTCATAGTCTTACTGTTTCCATGTGTGTTCGGTCCTAAAAACCAAACTTGTGCAATTTTCCTCAGCCGAAGATCATTTTACTTCTATGCGAACATTTTATAATCTGATCACCATATTTAAACAGCCTCAATTTTCAGTATGTTGTTCATCATTATAAGGTGTGATAATTGTCAAAATACAACATTGTATCAGGACAGTTCTGACTGTTTTTCACAAAACAAAATTACACTTTAAGTTATAGTGTTATGATCCTTCATTTGTAAGATTTTGAAATGCTTCAACCTTTACTGTATGATGCAAATATGTAATATGTGAATGGTAACCACTGGAAAAATTTACATTAATCTTAAGTACGTCCTACGTATCAGTCAACGAATCAACAACTTGTTCGTCTGAGCCAACCACGTTCTTACACGTTATAAATTACATTATCCAATGAAATTGAGGCACAAGTAGTTGTGAAACCAATTGACTTTTAACACATTGTTTACTGATTGTTATATAAGACATACATTAGAGTAATGTTAATGTGACGTCATACAGACATGTGTCGCATGTGAAGACTTACAGGATGAAGATGCATGTCAGGACGAAGTAGGTAATGGTGATCTAAGAAAATATCCTGAAATAAAGAAGAAAACTCCTGCTGAAGCTGGTTTTATGTGTATCAAATGTAGTCAACAGTACTATTACTCCACATCCATTATGCGTGATGATCCGCCCCCTTCAGAAACAGTATAACATATAGAAGTAAACCAGGCTACGCCCCCCTGTCCTACCTTTCACTCCTGGTGCATACTCAGGTGAACCAACTTTTACAAGCTCTAAGCTGAAAATCAGGTCAATTATAACGGTCATGCTAACTGTGTTATGTGTCAACCACATATTTAGTTGATTCTTTTACCAGTTGCACAATCAAAAGTGTTCGAAATCATTTTATACCAAATTAGTGCAACGTGAATGATGCAAAGAATAAATCCATACCAATTACAACAAAAAGAATATTTTATTCAGACAAGAAACGATACCAAGTTTCACTTTAACGGTCTGTCCTCCAAGTTTCCATTTTTAGGAGTACTGGTGTAACGTCTGTGTAAATAAATATTGGTATTCTGATGGTGGTATTCACTGATGGGTGGATTGTGTCGGTCCTTGGTTCATATCTTGTTGATGGAAGAAATAACGATGATGTGGCAACTTATAACATACTTGAAAATGATGCTGTTAAAAGTATTCGAATCCAGATTCAATTACATGACGTAATTATTATGAATAGGGGACTTGGGGATGCTTAGAATCTTCAAATGGCGTTTTCTTTGTAAAAGGGGTTTAACCAACACCTTATAGAGGAATCTAATCTTCCAAAGCTTCTCACAAAACTGCATTGGTGGAAGGAATAAATTGGTCCAAAGAACAGTGTAAGCTACAGGATATGGTGCACACCAATCTGCAGAGGATTATGTGAGAATTATCAGTACTCTTTGGAACTCCTATGAGCTTGTTGTTGAAAAATATATTACAATTCTGTTGTCTACAACGCATTCTCAAACTGGTGAAAAACTCAACACACTTCAACATATTGTAAAGTCAGAATTAAAGTGTAGCAAAAGAAAGAGAGTGAAACAGGTGAAGTGGATTTGTCCTTTTCCACGATATGTTACTATTACTAGGTAAGTGTACGTTGAAACAGATTGTATCAAGAACATTTGAGTATGGACTGTATTCTATGTATGTCAATAGCGAAAAGAATGGATTTTGTAGAAAGACTGAGTCTCGCCAACTGAGTGTCAACTTTTTCTAGATTAGACATGGTCATCATAGTGTCCCACCTGGTACTGCCTGTATCTCACAGACACAAGAGTAATAGGATGCCATGTGCACACGACTGTCAGAGTTTATCCCTCTGGCATCGCCTGTGTTGCACAGTTACAAGATTAATAAGATGCTGTTGTGCATCTTGACAGTCAGAGTAAACCACCTGGTACTGCTTATGTCGCAATGACACAAGAGCAATAGGATGCTATGTACATATGACAGTCAGAGTGAACCAACTGGTACTGCCCGTGTCTCCTCACAGACATAATAGTAATAGAATGATGTGTACACATGACAGTCAGAGTGAACCACCTGGTATTTCCTGTGTCACACAGACATCAGAAATGTAGGATGCTGTGCACAAATAGCGTCAGTAAAGTAATTCCTAGGACGCAAGTGCCACATAATACCAACTTCAAGGCCTAAGGTTGCTCAGGACGTCCAATGATGACGCTTAAAATGAACTAGACAGTGATTAAAAATGGAATGTGAAGCCTTAATATACATGGTATTTGAAATAAGACATATAAGTCAGTTATAAACAGGATTAAAAGTAATTTTCTGGTCATTTTTGAGGCGGTAACATTTGTGGGATAAAGCGAATAAGAAAGTCGAAGCATGGACAAAATTCCCACTTTATAGACCCTAGTCCTTCATTAAATGAAAATTTAACGACTTTCAATTCCGCGGTTAAGATTTTTCGAATGTTTATTTAAAATAATTGTGTTACGACTCATCAAATATACAAGAATTTACTCAACGTTTCATAATTTCGAGAAATGATTTCGAAAAATCACCCCTTTTCTTCTGTTCCCTGATAGGACTTACAACGATAAAATCCGGGGTTAGATTCTCCACTGTGAACACAGCAGATAGCCCAATGCAATTTAGCTCTAAAACAAGCAAGCAAACAAACAATCCACATATTCGCTACTTTCTCTTGTGGTATCTGTGAACACTGTTTTTATTTAGTTTGAGATAAGCTCATAATTTTACTGTCTGCCTCTTCAGACAATAGCACGAACGTCGTAAACTAACATTACATTACCCCACTATCTCAATGTTGAAAACGAATAGTAATTAATTTAAATATATTGCCTATCGCTACTACTACCCTATGCTAGTTATTCTAATTTATACAACATAATCACTCTCATAAAGATTAATTTACACTGTTATCATAGCGTATGGCTTTAGGACTAGCTTAAATCTCCTAAGCGGGGAAAATATTATGGAGTATTACTGGGATTATTTATAGCTCACAATATCGGCAACAGCAAAATTCCCAGTCGATAATTCAGTGTAGTTTAATTAATTGCAAGTTTTAAGTCCTCCAACGTGATTATATTATCTATAATATTTTACTCGTTTTCGAGTTTTTTGAACTTTAACTACTAGCCTTGCAAACTATACTGCATAAAGCTTATTTCAAATAAATTTAATACATTTTCTAAATTTGACTACCAGGTTTTCTTCATTACTGTATATTATGTTCGCATTAAATTTATCTTTGTTCTGTGTTGTTAACCAGCTAATGCACAGATGGTTTAAAGAATTTCTATCTTACTGTGTAGTATTACTGCCTGTCGTTGTAATGTTCTGTTTTGTCCTGATTAGGAAACCATTAAAACTTACTAATTTATGATGCTTCTATTTTGACATCTAATTAATAGGCATTATGCCTAACACGGTCCAGAAAAATCTGTTATTTAGTTCAGATTGTACGACACACTTAGTAGAAACACACACATTTCTTTTTCGAAACGTAAGTTTTAAAAAAAACAGTGAAATAAATAACATTCCCTTTACGAAACGTTAGTCGTACTGAAGTAAGAGACATTCCCTTTACGAAACGTTAGCCGTACTGAAGTAAGAGACATTCCCCTTTACGAAACGTTAGCTGTACAGCGTGCCGTACTGAAGTAAGAGACATTCTCTTTACGAAACGTTAGCTGTACAGCATGCAGATAAATACCGAAGAGCAGACAGTGATTTTTCACATAAATAGTAAATGGGAATGAATTATAAGAAAAAATTACAGTATATTTTTATATTTGCACATTAGGAGTAAATATATACAGTCATATCATACAACTTAAAGGAGTTTGAGCACTTGTGCATGCGTGATCTGCTTTCATTAGTAGTTCAGTTATTCTTGAGGAATATTCTAATAGAACTGTGTATTATAACAATTATTTAACCAATCGAATAGTTATGTCAGTAACAGATCTTTTAACAACAACCTGTCGAATTCTGTAAACGTTAACGTTGTAATACGAGACAATGAAAGCTTTTTCTTTATTACTATTATTATCACCGTGAAGAACACACACACACACCAGCCTTAAGACCACAAACAGAAATAACACAATTGTTTCAGCTACCAATTAACAAGTCAGTTTTGAAAGAAAGGAACAGGAACATATTGATAATTCATCCCTGAACATGACAACCAACTAGCGAACTCTTTGTCTCGAGATGTTCTCTTTCAGCGATTTGTTTCCTTCCTAAAGCTATTTAATGAATTGAGAGTAAAAAAAAAAAGAATTTCATCAAGAGATAACTTTTGTGCCATTTTGTTAAAAACATTATGAATGTTTAAGAAGGAAAAATTAAACCAAATTGCAATACAATTTCTAGTTCAGGATGATCACGTGACTTAGTAAAAAAAAGGTGCTGTGCGTCTGGATTCACGAAAGTATGACTTTTTCTCCCGTATTCGTTAGAAAATTATAGAATTCTAAAGACACCAGATAATAGATAGAAAGTTCTGATAAAAAAAAATATAAGTACATTTGTACTACAACTTTTGATACCTGATTAATAAATCAATGAAGAAAGATGTAAGCTTTTCATTTTTTAATGGTTAATTCTCTAGAATGTCAGAGAACATATTTGATAAGGAATGTAGAGGACGATCTATACATATGAGTCTAGATATACTTCTTTTACTTCGATAACGGTCTGAAATGGGTTTTCTAGGCACGTCATCCAAGGAGCTTTGTCCGCGTTACCAAAGTCAATAAAAGTTTGTCAAGAAGCTCTCTTAATTAATACCCCAAGCAAAGCTGCACGCGCTCAACTCAGGACTGATATTGATCTGAGTCTAGCTTCCAGATGGGTTCTCTACCTGCTCTCAAGTCGATGCTTTTCTCATTCCCCAAATCTCTATAGTTCGTCGTCATGGTTACCATATGAGTGTGAGTTCCTTTGTTCTTTGATGTACAGATACACTTGACTTTCATTTTGCACCTTATTCTACATATATATATATATAACATAACAAAAAAATATAATATAATAAAAAATAACTAACAAAACGAGTTAATTAAGTTTCGATCAGAGTTTGGTCGTCATTTAAATTCAGTTCTCACTTATTGTCAGTCTAAATCCATAACGCAAATAAACTAGAAGCTGTATAAAGCTACACATACACTTTGCATGGATTAACGATCCTTGCACTATTTTCGGAATTAACATTGGTAATGTGACTAATGCACTATAAGTTATTTGGAATCAAAGTGTTCAAAGTTTAGGAACAAATTACGTATCATCCCGTTAGATGTTGTTGTTGTTTAGAAATTTTGAGCAAAGCTACATTGGGGCTATCTGCGCGTAGCTGTCCCTAATTTTAAAATGATAGACGAGAGGGAAGTCCTCTAGTCAACAGCATCCACCGTCAAACCTTCGTCTACACTTGTCTGACCGAATAGTAGGATTTGGCCCTCAGTGCCAAAAGTGGGGAGCACGTTTATGCAGTAGTAAACTCGAACCGTGAATCCCCGTATTCATAGTCCAGGCATATTAAAAAGAAAACAAATAAGTGGTTTCTAATAAGAACACATGTTCCGCTGATCGACACGACACAACAAAATGAAGATTGTTGTTGTTGTTTGAAGTTAAGCACAAAGTGCTCTGCCAACCACGGGTATTGAAACCCGGTTTCTAGCGTTGTAAGTCCGCAGACATACCGCTGTGCCACCGGAGAGCCAAAGTAACGAAATTCCTTATTTTCAGTAAAATTATCGTTTAATAAAGGTTGCATAATACAAAGTAAATATAACTGAGCAAAGAATGTTCTTAAAATAAATAAAAATCATAGTTTAATAATGCTTGAGTGTATTGTACACGCGAAACACTGAGACTCTTTAAGTATGTAACAATAACTTCTGATCAAGCTATGCATTTTGAGCGAAGCTAAAACTTGAGTTGGGTAACAATAAAGCTAATTAAATATACTTTTCTTAAGTTTCTACTTATAAAGATTAGGATATATTGTTTCATCAGTCAAGTGTTTTCGCTATTAGTGATATTTTCGGCCGTAAACCCAGTAATATACCATGAAGTTCGGTGCGCGCAGAAGTCACGGTTAAAGAAATAACTTAGGATTGTTGAGGACAGGCATGAAAACAACAAAAAATGAAATGAAAACAACAAAAATAATCTTCTGCTTAATCAGATGATGACTGCGTTCGGTTAAAGGTCAAAATAACAGCTATTACAATAAAAAGCATAATGTTATTCTCGATCAGGTGGTTATGTTCGGTTAAAGGTCAAAGTCACAGTAGGTGTAATAAAAATAACAGGAGCATAGTGTTATGCTCGATCAGACGATTGTTTTCAGTTCAATGTCACAATCACAGCAACTATAATAGAAACTAGAAGAACACAATGTCATGCTAGTCAGGTACGATTATTCAGATCATTTGTGTTAATCTCCAGGAACAGCTTATTCTTAGTAAATCACATCACGTTTCAAGCTTCTGACACTCTTGTTAAACAGCAAGATGTTGAAATAAGGTGGAAGCAAATGTGCAAACAATAATTAGTATTAAACTGTAATGTTGCTTGGTGAGCATGACTGATCACGTTGTGTACTAAGTGCAACTGATCACGAAAAGGGTGAGAAAATTACCATGATATTCTAAGATGAGTGTGACTGATAATGATTAGGGCGAATACAGCATCATAATGAGCGCAACTGATTATGGTTAGTTTGAGTACAGTGTCATAATACCGTGTCGTGAAATGAAATAGTATTTGTTTGTTTCGAGTTAAGCACAAAGCTACACAAGGGGCTATCTGTGCTCTGCCCACCACGGGTATCGAAACCCGGTTTTTAGCGTTGTAAATCAGCAGACATACCGCTGTGCCACTGGCGGGCATGAAATAGTAATATAGAAATAATGTACAAAAGTTGTATAAAAGGTAATCATGTATTTTATAAGATAAAGTGTTTATAGTATATTAGTGTATCTTGAAGTTTTGTTAATAAGTGTTTCAGTATGCTTGTCAAGTCTGTAATTTCACATTGTTATAGTAATGATAAGCAGCAAATATGTTGGATATGTAAAACTTTAAAGAATAATTACTTGATTTATAATTAAAGGTCATTTTCAGGTTATGATTGTGAACTCTTTTTTTTTTTTTCATTTGTGGAAAATATGTTTGATGCTTTGGTGAACTAATAAGCTTAAATGTTATGGTTATGTTACATGTTAGTGTAATAGAATTTCTGATTTGTCAACAAATATTTAATATATATGTTTGCATCATTATAAAATGACATGATTTTAGTCTCTTACATATTATTACAAACTAGAGATAATATATTTTACCCAAAAGGTGTATATTTGTGTGTTACAAACATTTTCTAATTCCAGACCTTTCAATGTTTTGACCTTTTATTGTTCCAGTTTTAAGAGTGGACTGGTTGTCTGGCCACATGATGTTTATTAATGTTATTTGAGTTGGACCTCTTAGATGATCGTTGCAGACATTTTAATTTATGCATAAATAAAGCCTGTATATAAACTGTACTCTTAAACCACAAATTATATGCTTAAATTTCCAAACCAGCAAGAAAGAAGCTCTAGACAAAGCTAAAAAAGCTAAACATGAAATTATTGTATATTATTTAGAGATTTAAATAAACATCCTTTTCAGGATGATAATTGTAAAATGTATGTTATGGGAATTAAATATAGAAGCAAAACTATACTACAGTATGTTAGATGTGTAGTAAAGTATAAAAACACAATCAGCTGTACTAGCTGTCTCATTCAATATATATAAAAACGAAACATTATGTATGATAAATACTTTTCAGCAGAATGTTAGATATGTTAGTAACACTATCCGCCTACAGAAACACATACTACAGTTAAATATATAAATGAAAATTATAAACGCTAGTTGCAACAAATTGAAACCTGTATGCAATCCTACGAAGTATAGTAACACTTTCCGTCTATCGAAACACAAATAGAAATAAATTTATAAATTAAAACTACAATAAAATTAAATATTTTGTCAAGAACACTTTTACTGTTATGCTAAAGCAATAACAAATGCAAATAATAGATTTACATTTTAGGTTGTATAATTAAGTCTAGACATTGATGACATACTCACAAGTTGAGACACGTTGAGACAATGAACTCATCATCCTACTGAACTATCTGTTTAAAGAAACATCATTTGCCAAGTAATACCATCTGCTAATAAAACCTTAGCAACACAATCTGCCTTTGTAAAATACATCTAACCCAATTAAGTATATAAATGAAAACTATAAAAGCATGTTGAGACAAGTTGAAATCTGTATTCAATCCTACAGAAGTATAACAACACTGTCTGTCTATATAAACACAGACAGTCTGCCTTTGTAAGTCCCACAGAATATGCCTACTAAGACCACCCGTTCTAGCAGCATTAACCTTTGTAATACAATTTGCTATCCGCCTATACAATCTCAGTAATACAATCTGCCTAGTAGCACCACCAATCTTTATAAGACCATGCAATTAAATATATAAAGAAAATCATAAACACAAGTTGAACTCTGTATGCAGTCCTATGGAAGTATAGTAACACCATCCGCCTTTGTAAAACGCAAACAATATGCCTAAAAAGGCCATCCACCTATAGAATTTAGTAAGATCTTGTAATAATAACACCGTCTGCCCATGAAAGTACTTTTAGTCTTTGTAAAACATATGTGCTATGTAAGTGAAAACTATAAAGTAACTGTCTAGATGTGTAAAATGAAATATTTTGTTGGGAACATATTTACTGTTATAAACAATAAAAATAACAGTTATATAAGAAAAGGAATAGCATAAGAATATATTTAATCCATGAATCCAAACTAGTGAAACATGTGTATAAAATGAAACAGTACGATTGTATGTTGAATTATTGCATGATATTTAGATATGTTATCACAGAAAATACATCCTTTTCAAGACAGTTGTAAAAAGTAAATACTATTGATTAATCGATCTATGAACTATGGTAACATCGTCCTTAGTGACATTATCCTAAAAAATATTTTAGCGAGAATTCATATATTTTTATACACAATACATAGAAATATAGTCAATAAATAGTAATAGTTTTACTTATATAATTTAGACATTGATGGCTTGTTGAGACACTCCATGATGAGCTCATCATCCTGCTGAACTATCTGCCTATAATAACACCATCCGCCTATAGAAACACCGTTTGGCTTTATAAGATGTACATAATATATAAGCGAAAGGTAAAAAGTTGGTAGGACTAAAGTATTAGATTTAGTATTTTACATATAAAGCAAAACTGCAATTGTGATAAAAAACTTTTCAGAACTGATAATTGTAAAGTCAACATGCAAACTAGATTCAATTATTATTTTAAAGACTTTGAATGTTACCATAAAGTTGATGTCACGTTGATTTACATCACTCTCTAGTGGTTTGCTCACGAACTATCTGCGCGATCATCATACCAAAGCGCCCTCTGGTGCCACTTCGTGAAATTATAATATCACCTCTACCCTAAGACAGCAGCGCCCTCTGGAGCATATTACGAAACAGTTATGTAACATACAAAGGGTCGGCATAATTTTCAAATTATGTATAAGTTATGTAACCCTTAGGCGGCATCCTTTGATCTCCACTTACCTGGTGACTCCCCACTAAGTCGGCATCCTTTGGACACTGACAAGGCCCTCTAACTACTCATTTGTATTCTGTTTTTCAAATATTTATGTTGGTTTCTCAAAATACACTTATAAGTCAAATACCATTTTGTGTGTTTGTTGAATTTTGCACAAAGCTACCACAGGGCTCTGTGCGCTAGCCGTTCCTAATTTAGAAGTGATAGACTAGAGAAAAGACAATTAGTCAGTATCACCTACCGCCAACTCTTGGGCTACTCTTTACCAACATATAGTGGTATTGATCGCCACATTATAACGCCCCCACGTATCAATATTTCACACTATGATATTCCTGAATAGAAGACTTTAATTATAACTAGTCATACACGGAAGAGCAAAGAACATTATTTCTGAATAAAATTAGCTGCTTCAAAATCTGTTGAAGAAACCCTCGCACGAAATAAACTAATAATGTTTCAAAACAAACAGGGATACTGAAACTACATGTAATAGCCTATCCTTTTTTTTTACATTGATGATTGAACTATATGGAAAACAAACTTCATTATCAGTCAGTGTCTCTAACACTCTACGAAATACTGTCACGGTAGAAATTTAAATCCGTGTTTCGAAAATTCAATGTAGGCATAAATTTTACACAATCATCACTTTTTTTTCAGAACGTTTCTAATCTCGTTAGTCAGCGCGAAGATTATGTCTGGATAGAAAGTTATTTTGAACCTAAATGTAGTTTTTTTTTCATCTTATCTAATTGGGATAAAAATCTCTAAGCAACACTCCTATTTTTAGATATTTTTCTTTCTCGAAGGATAGAATTTTCCGAGAAACCGAATATCTATTATAGCATTAATTTAAAAAACAAAAACTATACGATAAAAATAATTATTTTTACGATTTCTTTCGATGATTCCATAATAAAGAGACGCGAATTTTGCTCTGCTAACTTAGCCGTAATTAGAGAGACGCTAATTTTACTGTGCTAACTTAGCCGTAATTAGAGAGACGCGAATATTGCTCTGCTAACTTAGCCGTAATTAGAGAGACGCGAATTTTGCTCTGCTAACTTAGCCGTAATTAGAGAGACGCTAATTTTACTGTGCTAACTTAGCCGTAATTAGAGAGACGCTAATTTTACTGTGCTAACTTAGCCGTAATTAGAGAGACGCTAATTTTGCTCTGCTAACTTAGCCGTTATTTGGATTAGAATTATTTGTGAACAAATTAATTCTGAGATTTCTTCTATTTTCTTAACTATCTGAGTTTTTTTATTTGCACCTTTGTACATGATTAATCCTTTCTCTTGCTTCCAGTCCATCTATTTTTCTATAACGTTATGAATAAAGTTTTGTTCATATTTATAAGTCACCTACTTATCTAAGTTTCTCGCTTTGAATATCATTTAAACAATTAGTTGAAGAATTAAAACTCGGCGCATGCTCAGTCTAGAATGAAAGAGGAATAAAATACTGAAATATAATAGAGTAGATAAAATCAGAGAAAGAAAATAACTCATTAGAATGTATTAAGTGAATAGATAAATTAATATATTAGAGCAGTTAGTTTTACAGATTTAAAGCCATATATATATTACAATATACATACAGACTCAAAGATTTAAAGTTTTATATATTATAGTATACATATAGACTTAGAGATTTAAAGCTATACGTATTACAGTATACATTGTACATATAGACTTACAGATTTAAAGTGATATATATATATCACTACATGCATAATGACTTACAGATTTAAAGTGATATATATATCAGTACATACATGTTGACTAACAGATTTAAAGTTATATATATATATATCACTACATACATATTGACTTACAGATTTAAAGTGATATATATCTCAGTACATACATGTTGACTAACAGATTTAAAGTTATATATATATATATCACTACATACATATTGACTTACAGATTTAAAGTGATATATATCTCAGTACATACATGTTGACTAACAGATTTAAAGTTGTACATAT
>NW_013666651.1:0-6991 GCF_000517525.1 Limulus polyphemus | reverse complement strand
ATATATATATCACTACATACATATTGACTTACATATTTAAAGCTATATATATATATCACTACATACATATGACTTACATATTTAAAGCTATATATATATATCACTACATACATATTGACTTACATATTTAAAGCTATATATATATATCACTACATACATATTGACTTACATATTTAAAGCTATATATATATACATATATATAATTACATAATTAAAGAGAGAGAGTTATGGAATCAAAATGATGTGTATTATAGTACATGTAAGTGCAGTAAGGTATTCTCTTAAATAATAACAACATTCTTCTGATGCTTTTGGTTTCTTTACATATTTGTGGTGTCACTACCCATCTGATTTTATTTAATTTATTAAGTCTGTGAAGTTTCTGACCTAAACCCTTAAAAATTATGTACAGGCGTACCCTATATTACAGTTTGTTTGATAGCAAAGCCACATTGCCATCTGCTGTGTCTACTGCGGGGAATCGAACCACGGATTTTAGAGTTGTATGTCCGTAGACTTACTGCTCTCCCACCGGAGAACCGGTATGTTACAGTAAATTAAGTTTAGGATAAAACTGCACTGTGTTATAAACCGTAAAAGTACATGATAATCTTGTATCTACTCTTTAAATAGTTTAGTTTTATATCTCAGCTTACCACTGTATTTATTTATATTGAAATTTGTATTTTTTTTAGTAGTGGCACCATAAAGTGTATAATTTCCAGTTGTTATTTCAAATATTTACACTGTTTTTCTCTGTACGTTATTTAGTGTTTTCTTCATAACCCATTCTTCCCCTTTCTTTGACTTACATAGTATGTTGTATGATATTGGAGGTGGTGTCTAAATTTTACTTTTACACAGAGGGTGTTTGAAACGTTTTTTGTTACTATGATTTTCCTTCAACGCTCTCTAATGTAATTTCCTTTCTTTTCTTTATTGTTGTAAACCTGTAACAGTTATTTTTGTGTTAGGCTTAAATCATCTTCATTTATTCTTAAGCTTCTTTTAGATATTTCTCTCCGTTTAAACACTTAATAACTATAATGCGAGTATGGCATGAAAGTATGGAAAACTTGTGCATTCAAATTTCAATAAAACTTGCTAAAAAAACTAAGAATGATCTAGGCAGTTTACTTAAAGAACTCTTCTTACGAAGAGCAACCGAACTGCCAGACCTTTAACCGTGAAAATAAGTTCAGACCCTTAAAGTAATTATTGTTTCTTCTGTTAAATTCACAGCAATTCACTGTTAAATTGTATTGAAATTTCTCCTAAAATAGCTATTTCACTCTCTAGTTTGAACGTTTTTTAATTTTATTCTACAAGGAAATACCCTTAAATCAAAACTTATTCCACATAAAATAATTGTTTTACCACGTATTTCAACGGTTTTTCACTGTCATTCCACAAAGAAATATTTTCTATATTAATGTGTAATCCGCAATAAATGTATTTTTATGCGTGTATTTCTAGTGTGTTTTTACAGTCATTCTACAAAGAAATATTTTTAAGGTATCTATTGCGCTCCCCAGTGGCACAGCGGTATATCTGCCCATTATGTAGTTTTGTGCTTAACTTCAAACAAAAAATATCTGTTGATGCAAATAAAATAAATGTTTTTCAGAGTCCTTCTACAAATAAACATTTTTAATTAATGTTTAAGCCACAGAAAAAATATTTTATACGTGTATTTTAGTGTTTTTCACAGTCAATATATAAAAAGGAATGTTTTAAAAGTAATGATTAATCCATATAAAGGTTTACAATTCCATACAGAAACATTTTAAATGGTTTTTCCACATAAAATAATTTTATTCATTGGTAGTGTCTGCATTGGCAGTATTTTATCTATGATTTCTATAAATATGACTTTTGAATGCATTGTATTTAATGAATTTCCGCTGGCAAACCGACAAACCCCATGAAGAAAGTTTCATATGCTTCATTTTTGTAAAATGTATAGTGATCTACATAAGTTTTGAATGTCCGAAAGAAAGCCTTAAACATCTTGAATTGTATATGCCTAGTTTTTGATTGGGACAGATCTCATACATTAATCGTTATAGAAAGGATTAACCCTAAAACTAACAGCATTACATCACTTTCTTCAGTCCATTGGTCTTCAAATTTGGTCCTGAAGAACTGCAAACCAATTAATTTTACAAGCCAAAATCAACAACCAAACACGTTGCAGAAAAAAATATACTTGTTAAAATACGTGAAAAAAGTTCAACTTAAAACATGTGGGAAAATACTAAAAACTATTCTTTAAATGCTTAGATATGTACTCGAAATATCACACGGCTGTTTCTTCCAGTCAAATACAGTCAAGTTAAAACACTAAAAAAAAATCACAAAAACTAAATCATTTAAACGTCTTATTTCAAAAAATAGATATGTACTCGAAATGTAATAAAGTTATTTTTTGAAAAAATTAAAGCCCCAATTAAGAAAGTACAAATGAAAAACACAACAGACTCTTGCTATGCTACTAATATATCCCTCCAACACATGAGCGAATCAACTTATAACATTTAAAAATCAAAACAAACTAAAGCACTAGAAAATACTTGTACTTGAAAAATCATAAAGGCATTTCCTCAAGTACTGTAAAAAAACACATCAACTTTAAAATTCAAAATAAAAAGCACACCTGCCTTAACCTAAGGCTTGACTTATGACACATGACACATAGGTTCCGCTAATAATAATAATATTAATAATAATTAATTCATCTACTTAAAGCTAAAGAAAAATCTTAAAATAGAAATGTGTCCAGAGCTGTGTTACCAAACCTAAGTTGCTTGGGCTATTTCTGTCCACTAGCAACCTGTGTACTCCAAGCACGTTTGCTGCAGCATTTGTTTGTTAAGCGTAGGCAGATTGTGACTGTAGTGCATCAGAAGCCGAAAGTAGTTCCATCTTTAATTCGACATAAAGTTTTCTTTTTTTATTATTCTTCTTAAAATCTTATCTTAGCTTACATAATTAAATACGTACATTTTGGATAATTGTACTCTGAAAAAACTGAGAAATCCTCCGGTTGTTTTTCTTTAGTAGTAGCGTATGGATATAACGATAGAAAATTTCCCCATTTGTTATTGAGCCATTCTAAAAAACACATACACAGTTTTTATTTTAAAACAGAATGTTTTTTTTTTATAAATGTAATACCAAAGTAAGACCAAAATTTTATTTTCAATTTCAAGATGGATCATTCTTATCCCATTATTATTAATTCTTGCAGGTTATTCTTGCAGGGTTATGTCTAATTAATACATCATATTGAATTTTAAATTTCTCCATCATAAAAAAAACTTAAAGAATTCATTGTCAAAAACAGTTTATATATTTCGAACATCATATACTGTATATACATTTCGACCAGGTCAGCTGCATGGCCGGGGTCAAGGCGCCAGTGGTCAGTAGGGAAAATGCAACTGTGTATAAACATAAAGATTTAAGTATCGTACTTCACCGTTAATTTAAAGAAATACCGTCTTTTTAGATTCAAATTATTATTTTTAACTGTTTCACGTTGAATTCAGTGGATATGACAGTGTTTTGAAAAATGGTTCTGTACATTAAAAAACTTTCGAATAATCCCAGTAAAATTAAAGCATATATTTATTTTTATAGTATTTTTTCACGTTATTTAATGTTTAAACCATAGATTAAAATACAGTTTTTAACACTGAAAAATAACCCTTAATTACATGCATGTTTGCAGGATTTTTTATAGTAAACGAAACCGTTGGTTATGTCTTATTAGCATAAAAGTTTGTTTGTTTATTCTGTTGGACTTCATGCATTTACATGAGGGCTAGCTATCCCTAATTTGAGAATGATAGGAAAAACAGCTAGTCAACATCGCTTGGGCTATTCTTGTCAGACCGAAGAGCAGGATTTGACTGCCACTCTTCTAACGCACTCATGGTCACTAAGTACGAATCGACATTTTTTTTTGGTAGTAATGGGAAATGAACCTCGGAGCATCAGCTCTATAGTTCGACGCGATGACCACAAAATCAATACATTTAATGAAATAAAGTGTTACTTATATTGTTTAATCGAAACGTTAATCTTTTTTTTCCAGTTTTTAATACTTTTGTTTGTTTGTAATCAAGCACAAAGCTACACAATGGGCTATCTGTGCTCCACCCACTACGGCGTTGTAAGTCCGCAGACATACCGCTGTGCCACTGACAAATGGAAAATATTCCTCAATCATACATTGATAAACTGTTTAATCAAGTTGTATAACCAAGACTAATGAAGCAGAACACTGTAGTTAAATAATGTTTGGCTAAGTATGACTAAAACCTTAAATTAGTACTAGTTGTACAATGTCTCGACAAGGTTTTGTCTTCATCAGGTATAAAGTTTTCTTCGTTACTCCTTTTAGTCATCTGAAATTTGTTTTTAGCCTCAAAGTTGGTTCCTCATCATCAAATTTGAAAAATTAAAGTAAAAGATCAAAAACTCTAAAACTAAATAAATTTAACTGTAGAACTACACCTAAAAACTAAAATATTTATAACAATTTCGGGAAGAAATGATATAATAGGTGTTTATTGACATATTTACTCTGTTTCTATTTGTCCTTCATTCTTAGACTTTTCGTTTGTTATTATTTCATTATGTTCTTTCACTATTTCTATATTATATCCTCATTTCTTCAATCTATTGTACTACTATCTATTTATCCTCGACAGAAATATCCCATTTTGTCTGTCTTTTCTACTCATTTCGTCTACCCTGTTACTATGTGTCTAAACTTCAGTCTTGCCATTTTCGTCTGCCTCCAACAGCTGTTATTTATTCCATCCTCCAGTCCATTCTATTATCTCTTCAACACACATTTCTGTTTAATGAGTAAAAAGATTAATGCTAATTATTTTGAAATCTTTTCACTCAGTAGTACCGTATCACATGAAGTGTTTCTTAATTAAATACCTTACAGGCATGATATGTAACCAGTTCTTTTATACAGCTTGCAAAGTTATTTCTCTCGATAAACTACATCGCAAATCTCTGGTGTTGAATGTGTATTGATGATTAAATTAAACACACATAAAAACTAATTTGTTGTTGCAGGAAACAAATGTTTTCTCAGTAGGAAGACGTATGTTAGATGGAATAAATTAGTTTTGGTGATTGAAAGAGAGCTTGGCTATACCCCGATATAGTTATGCCATAAACTGATGGATCCTGTACAGAAAGTATGATTGCTTCAATTCCACGTGTATTGTTCAATACCTGGACGTAACATGTTGAGTTAGAAGGTGCATGATAGAGTTGTTACAATTACTAGGTATGACACAAGTAGCCTAAGGGTTAAGGATAAAATTGATGAATGCAAAAATAATTAAACTCGCCGTGAAAAGGAAAAAAAAGTGGCTAACGTTTCTGTTGAACAACATACATGAAGAACATTGTTTGACCGAAAAGTTGATTCTTTTCCTGTAGCCAAAGTAATATAAACCAACATTATATTCCCTTTCGTTCAATCTATTCTTTTACTATCTATCTATCAACAGTATTCTCTTCTTTATAATTACTCTGCTACAAATTACTTGTGGATTAATAACTATATTGTTTATCACTCTGGTATTTATATCTCTTGTTTATTTCCTTAATTATTTTTATCAATGTATATCTACTGCATACAATAATATGATATCTATTACAACAACAATGCGATATAACTACTACAGATCAAAACATTATTCTTATTTCCGATATAACTACTACAGATCAGAACGTATTATTCTTATTTCCGATATAACTACTACAGATCAGAACGTATTATTCTTATTTACGATATAACTACTACAGATCAGAACGTATTATTCTTATTTCCGATATAACTACAACAGATCAGAACGTATTATTTTTATTTCCGATATAACTACTACAGATCAGAACGTATTATTCTTATTTCCGATATAATTACTACAGATCTGAACGTATTCTTTTTATTTCCTATATTACTACTACAGATCAGAATATTCTTCTTGTTTCCGACATAGCAACTAAAGATCAGAATATGTTATTCTTGTTTTCGATATAACAACTACAGATCAGAACATGTTATTCTATTTCCTTTATATGTACAACAGTTTGAACTATTGTTGTATTTTCAAAATTTTCTGTGGCTTCACGTTTTGTTTGTTTAGACTTTTTCATGGGAAAGTAACGTGAACCAGGAACAGTTTGTGCAAAATAACTAAGAAATTTCCGGCCCGTTTTTTATGTTATATTTTTAACACGAAGGTGATTTTCTTTCTATTTTACAGCAGTTTTTCAGTGTACAGCTATTTTAGCCACTATTATACTTCGAAGTGTTAAAGCTTTTCTATCTAATTTAACCAACTTAACCATTGTAGTTATGCACAAAGCTACGTAATGGGCTATCTGTGCTCTACCCACCACGGGTATCGAAACCCGGTTTCTATCGTTGTAAGTCCGCAGACATACCGCTGTGCCACTGGGGGGTTTAACCATTTTTATTTTCAAAACTTTGACGATGTTCTACGATTATAGCTATTTTAACAACAGTTGTATTTCCAAAACATTCACAGTATTCTTTCTATGTTGGTCTTTTTTAACCACGTGTATTTCTAGTCTCGCCCCCTAGTGGCACAGCGGTATGTCTGCGGACTTAAAACACTAGAAACCGGGTACCGATACCCGTGCTGGGCAGAGTATGTATAGCCTATTGTGTAGCTTTGTGCTTAATTACAAACAAACAAACAATTTCCAGTCTTTACCGAGACATAACTTTTATTTGTTACTTTAATCGATATTAGTACTGTACATTGTAATTCACGTAATTATAAATAAAACTCCTCTCCATGTCTTCTTAACCAAACCATAAAAATTGTCCCAATTCCAAAATCAGTGATTAATCAAACAAACTACAATCGTCCAAAGCTTAATTTTATGAGAACTTTATTTTCTAGTTCATTTTAGGTTTATTATGATA
>NW_013666650.1:359825-363800 GCF_000517525.1 Limulus polyphemus | reverse complement strand
AATTCTACTAAACTAGAACGAAGGGATGGTAATCTTATTGTAAGAAAGATGGCAATTCTCTAAAACTGAACGAGGGATGGCAAACTTATTGGTTATGGAAGCTGGTGTTGTAAAGTGGTCAGAAGAAATTTCATAACAATTTGTGTGCAAGTAATGAGGTGTTACATAAAAGCTAGTCACTTGATAATGTACTAATAAAATTGTATCACAACAAATAAGAATTAGGGTAAATTGCTTCCCTTTTATGTAATTGTAAAAAAACGCTCATAAAAACTTCCAAACACAAAATTTGAAACCGCAATTTGTATGTAACCCCGCATGGACCCAACAAACTTTCATGCCATCAACAGGGGGCGAAGTAGAGGTAAAAAATGCAAAAACGTCCATAAAAACCGCAAAATGCAAAACAATGTTTGTTTGTTTGTTTTTGAATTTCGCGCAAAGCTACACGAGGGCTATCTGCGCTAGCCGTCCCTAATTTAGCAGTGTAAGGCTAGAGGGAAAGCAGCTAGTCATCACCACCCACCGCCAACTCTTGGGCTACTCTTTTACCAACGAATAGTGGGATTGACCGTCACATTATAACGCCCCCACGGCTGAAAGGTCGAGCATGTTTGGTGTGACAGGGATTCGAACCCGCGACCCTCAGATTGCGAGTCGAGTGCCTTAACCACCTGGCCATACCGGGCCTTGGACCTAATGAACCTCCATACCAATTTTGGTAAAGATCCATCCACATCCAAGTAGTTACATGGAGAGACAACAGACAATACTATTATATTTATATAGATTTATTTCCATATTTTTTATTATTTAACTATTGTGATTATTTTTTTGAATTAACCTCTCATTATTCAGAAAAACAGGCGAGCCAGAGAACTAACTTTTTTGATCCCAGAGCGGGTCAAGCGAACACGGCGATAACGGAAGAAGAGACTATTTTAGTAATTATTAAAAAGAACTTCTGATTGAAAGTAAAGAGGCGTGTATAAATAATAATTCAGTCACACTATAGCTGCCGACGAAGCTTTTCGCCTAAGTACAGAGTTCTTCAGGCCAATATCAATGCACTCAGAAATATTTCTGTTTGTTTTGATAGAAATGGAATCTCCGATGTTTTTTTTTTTCCATGCTGTTTTTTTCTCTCCTGAAATCTGTACTGCCGATCAAGGTAGCCTAAAACTAATAATCAAAATGATATCAATGAAGACTAACAATATGTCCACAGTTGTTTTCTTTACAGAAGAATGGCCAAAAGAGAAACAGTCACAAGATAACGTAATCTGATAATCCGGTAGGGAGAAAGATGAACGACTCCATGTTAGAAGCCATGCGATTTTTTTTCTTGTCAAGAAGGAAAAGTCTTGTGGTAAAATGGAATTACATAAATATTTAGAGTCTAGAACTGAGAAAATAACGACAACACATATTACAAAACAATCAAACTTCTTGTGTGCTTTAGGTAAATGATAGATAGAGGGATAGATAAATAGACACTTTTAAAACTAGAAAAGCAAAATGAATTCTCCATAGGTTTTTATTTCAATTCAAATCTACTCCATTTTACTTTTTACATAACCCATGGGAGCGATTTAGTAGTATAACAGATGTTCAGTCTAGCCTTATCTGTCCTTTGAGCCGTGTTTTGGGAACGATCTCAACCATTTGCTTAACCCTAGTGCTGCTTAGATTCTTTAGAATGAAAAGCGATGTAGCTAAAGCACTACTTTACAGAAATTATACGCTGGTATCAGGAAAATGAAAGTGTTCCCTCGAATACAAATATTAATATTAAGGATAAGTAATACAGGTGCTTGGCTAAGGCTCCAAATGCTCGTGGACTCCAGCGTGAGTAGGGGAGCAGCTTTAATTTACGCATAGGGCGCCAGTCGTATCTATGTACAGTAGTTTGATAAGGTATCGTGAAATATACTGTGTCAGAAAACTCGGTAATTTTAATTTCCTTGGATCTCCTTATTTTAGAAATACACGATGCTAATAAATAAGTCTATTTAGGTATACATTCTGTATAAATTGAAGTGAAACAAAAAATATTGAGTATATGGATAACGTGCAAGTTATGAAATTTAAATGATTAAATTATAGAGATTGTTCATGTATTACACACATAAAACGCACGTGATTTTATCACTTAGATATTTGTGAGATAATAACAGATGAAAAACACTAAAAATTACTGTATATTCTTTACGAAATCTCACAAACCAACATTTATAAGACTAGTCTAGTCAGGTCTAAATACCGTGGCAAACTAAATCCAACAGCTGTGACCTTTAAGTTAAACAAAATGTAATAATATAAGATGTTTTAAATGAATGTAATTGCTATGATGCGTCTATGAATTATAAACTTTAGCCTTTAGGCCTTATCAATCAAGATTATTTTTTTAACGACTACTATAGCCATATTCACATACATCCAATATTTTTTAGGCTTAAGTAAAATAAAAGTGTGATTTACCGTATTTTTCGGAATATAAGACGCACCCTTATTTTGAAGACAAAGTTTTGGGGAAAACTTTACTATACTAACTTTACTAACTCCATTACTATAATTTATTTTTTTATTATTTAGGGAGCATTATAAATAGTTATGTTTTTAAAAGAAAAAACTACTATTGTTATAAATAACACATTCAATTGAACTGAAGTATGCATGCCTCTTTAAATATATTTACACATGGCTTGTGTATATCGTATATATACATATATTATTCATACCTTCGGTGTATAGGACTCAAGCAGATTTTGACGTCAAATTTTGGGGTAAAAAAGTGCGTCTAATACACCGAAAGATACGGTAGTTCTTGATAAAAAAGTGCGTCTTATACACCGAAAAATACGGTACATAAAGCAATAAATTGATAAATTACAAAGATGAATTTTCGCCCTCGTTCAGAGAAAACAAAATCACTCAATAGACTGTTGCTAGTACATTGTGAACATTACGTCTGAACATCAGGTTTTTATTAACGAGAAAATATATTGCTAGCTAATTTGTTACTTAAATAAATTCTGCATCGTATGTTACCTGAATTTTTTCCTACATGTTCTCCGCTTTCTACTAATTCGAAAGTGAAATTTAAAATATTTATTTTTTATCTTATTTTATCCTAACACCGAGTGTAAAACTGATGCACTTGCCTGTGTCTTTTGACGTTATACTTTTTATTTCTATTCAGCGTCTCAACTTGAGTCAAGATGTTGCTGGGGCAACGTTCATGGCAGCAGGAAGCTCTGCACCGGAACTCTTCACAGCCATTCTTGGTACGTACAATAATAAAGAACGTTTTATTTTATAGTATATATGTAGATAATATTGTGTGAAAAGAAGCTTTCGATCAGCTCCATAAATTTAACAGAGCTACGTTATCTGGAATGTTATTTCGATAGGTAAATTCCTTCGTCTTTTTCAAAAGCAATGTGAATCTTACACGAACGAAAAATATGAAGTTTTCTAAGGACTTAACTTATAGGAATTAAGAAGTTAAGGAATTAAGCACAATTAATATTTTAAGAATAAAGTATATTTTCCTTCGCATGCCACGAGTAAAACAGCAACTGTACAAAAATTCAGCGTGGTAAACTGAATTAAGTTTTGAAAATTTTATCTAGATTTGGAAACTATTAGCTAAAACATCGTTTTGAATATGTATTTTCTAGTCTTTCTTAACGATATATTTAATTTAATTCTCTTGTTACTAAGATATCAAACAGATACATATGGCCAATACGGTGTTTGTATGCTTCTCTTATTTTAAAGTGTATATGCGAAAAAACTAGCTTGATGATAAGTTTTTAATTATTAATTATCCGGCGCTAAATTAAAATGACCCACGTTAGTGAAAAGTGAGAAGTATTTAACCTATGTTAAAGCCAGTGTGTGTCACGTCACATCACGCTTAATTTCTTGAAATAGGAGTCATAAAAGCCAAAATACATTTATCCAGATTAC
>NW_013666650.1:351050-358871 GCF_000517525.1 Limulus polyphemus | reverse complement strand
GCGGGTCATAGGTTGCCGAACACTGGGCTATACTATGGGTTGGCGTGGTAGTACTTGCCCTGTCATTTTTGATGGGCTTATTGCTAGTTGATACATAATGTTCCCATGCTGTTATTCAAAAGGATATAGTAAATTACGAAACTGAACAAGTACAGCTCACGTGTGGTGATATCCAAAAATTGAAAAAGTTTGAGAAGCATAAAGCAGGTAAGTCTTCGGATTTACAACGCTAAAATCAGGGGTTCGATTCCCCTCGGTAGACACAGCAGATAGCCCGATGTGGCTTTGCTATAAGAAAACACACACACACAAGCACAAAGCAGAAAAAAAGAGGTCCATGTTTCATCAAAATGTTACAAAAATTGCCTTTTTTTCCACATGTTTCTGCTCCCTTTTATAGTCTGAGATTTTGATTTCATATTTAATTTGCAAGTGTTGATTAAAGTATTTCGACCAAATAAATATTATGATAAAGATACAAATAGTCGCCTACTGTTCCTAAGCCTAGAATATAGTAAAACAGTACGTATTTTCGTTGTTACTGCGTGTTTATTCTAATATAAATCTAGTGTCTGTATCAAAAGAAACAATGTGATAATGTTCGTTACATATTTATACATTTGTATAACATTTGGTACAAGTTGAAAACCCAGTGGTGTCGCGGTTTTTATCTAATGTTTGTTTGTAAGACTATTCCAACTGACAGCCATGTTACTAACGCAGTTGTATGATTTCTCCATACACTGGATACTAAAAATCCTCTTTACTTTATATACTTATTCTATAAATATGAACATAATAATAATATTGATACTGTTGGTGGGTTAAATTCTATTGGCTTAAAATAGCATGAAGCCGTTACTTGTTGGCTTCGTCGTTTTTTTAAAAATTAATTTTAATCTCCGATTACGTGTTGTATTTCTATTTAAGAAGCTTATCTAACACAAGACAAGTTCTGATTGAAAACCTTAACACAACTTGTTTTATTAATGTAATCTTGTTCGATATAGGCGTTTTGTATGTATAAATGTGCACAACTATATGCTGAAGATGATCATTTTAAAGATTAATTATTTATTGTCCTATTGGTCATAAGATTTCTGTATTAACTTAACAAATTATTATAATTCTTTCTCTGCTTCTTTTTAAAATTGTAATTGGTCAAGGAATGATCATTAAAGTTCCGAAATATATTAAAGATGTCAAAGAAACTATGTTAAGAAAACATTAAGACGTGGTGAGAACAGAATACAAGTAACTGAACGAGGTTAATTTCGGCCTGAGTGTTTTTTTTTTTTTCTTCTACTGAAGACAACTGACAACATCCAGTGAACATTTTAAACAGATTTATTTTTACAAATCATGATCCAGCATGACAAGTTACGGTTTCCGCTGACACTTTTAACCCTATTATACAAAAATTGCAATAACTGCCTTGTAAAGTTTTATTACAATTAGTTTCGTAATCCCTTCCACAACAAAGATGGATAGATACTGCTTTCTCTTCACTGAGTCAACAGGAAGTTGCTCTTTCTCTAGACATTCAAACACGAGCCATTTTCAATAACAAGAAGATGCCGAGCGTTGATAACGAATCTGCCTGGAGCTGTATGTAAACTAAACCGATCTGTCGTTGTCATAGCAACTGTTTCATGACCGCCTGGATTTTGCAAAGCTTATTATCAATAAAGATTGTTGATTCTCTACACTATTAATAGGTTATAATATTCATTGAACACTAGTATGGGATACATTACACAGACCAACTCATAGGCTAGTCTTATATGATCGATTAGTGGGATTTAACTGTTACTCTTATTAAGCACCCACGGCCACAAAGTTTGGAACGCATTTTTGCGGTAACTGAACGCAAACTCTGGATCCTCGAATTCACACTCCGTCAGCTTAACCACTAAACTACTTGAGGCCCACCGTTGGAAACAAAGTATTGTAATAACTGTTATTAATGCAATTCGTACGATGTTTTCTTTCATTTGGGCTTTATATAATATAAAGTATGTTTATTTGTTTATACTGTAGTGGATTAGCAAAAACATGTACTAGTTTCGTACTGTTGCATTGGAATGTTTTTGAAACAACCCTTAGCATGATTTGTTTAAAATTTACATGGCACCGGTAACAACGTCTAATTCGTTTCTGTTTCTTATTAAACACAATTAACTTATTAATAAAAAATGGCAAATTGGAGAAAAAAGCTTCATGACTGTAATAAAAAAGTTTTAGTGAAAAACATAAATTTCACACCACTCGTGTACCTCTACTAAATACACCACCAGGTGAGGTGACTGTTATTAAACTTTCTAAATTTGCCACCAGGTGAAGTGACTGTTATTAAACTTTCTAAACTTGCCACCAGGTGAGGTGACTGTTATTAAACTTTCTAAACTTGCCACCAGGTGAGGTGACTGTTATGAAACTATATAGGTAATTAATTGCACTTTCTATTTATATAAAAGTAGTTAACAACTGAGAAAACATTGTGGTTAGAACTGTTGCAAGATATTTACGGATTAATAATTTATAAAACATTAAAAGATGCCATTTTTCTTTCAAATAGTTTTACTTTGTTCATCAGCAACAGTATCCAAGCGTTTCATTTAGCATTGGTTCTAATTTCAATATGTACACTTTACTGTCACCTAGTGGTAAAAGTGTAGATAATACAATAAATTCTGAATATTCTACTGATACTTTATGATTAACACATTGCCGAAATTAAATGAAAGATTAAAAGAATATATAAAGCATAATTGAAGGTGTGATTTAGGATTTATTTACCAATCTTTTTTGAATTTACTGTAATTGCTTCATAACATTGTTTTTGGGATGCGCAAGTAAAAATAATATATTTCTTTTGGTTATCATATTGATAAAGTAATATTTATTTATGTTGTATAACTAATTGTCTTGAAATAATTTATCTTCGTATAAAAGAGGCTAAACCTTAGTTTCGTTACTATGTGGCTTTTGTTTTATTCAATTCGAATGAAAACTAATCCATATCTATTTTCTTTTTTGGATGAACGTCGCTTTCACAGATAACCATTATTGATATAAGTAACAAAAAACAATCTAAGAATTCGCATTGCCAATTTTTATCGCAAAAGTACAAACTAACATTTTTTCAGAAAGATTTATCGATTGCATCTGAATACATTGTTTAGTTTTACATATTGTTATCATTATGTCTCCACAGACAGACATACTGTTTTCTATTATTTTTTCTTCTTTCTTTCTTTTTCTTCTTCCAAACACTTTTCAGTCGACCGCCATTCCTTCATTTCTCGACAAATTTACCTGAAACTTAATAGGGTTATAACTTGGTCCAATACGTCCAGACACCTTTTAATTTTTTTATTTTTTATTTAGGCCTTTTTAAGAACTTTATGTGATCAAAAGTCAAACAACCAAAAAATGTTTATTTTGGGCTCCTATACAGTCATATTTACAACAAACAAGATGAAAATTGGCACAATTATAAATTTTCATCCGCCCAACACATTGATATATAGAAACGCTGAATTCAATTTAGGGAGGGGACAGAGCTCACAAAAAAAGCATAAATTTGGGATTTTTGGTCAATTATGTTTGTAGTAACGTCAGAGTGACTGTGTATAGATTTTGTCCATTATAGTAAGATCCTTATTTAACCATGCAAGATCGTTATATATATGCAGTTGGCAATCCACGTCTCCACGTTTAAGCAGATCTCTATTTTATGTACTTTACTCCGACGATTTCCTTAATATTACCAATATAGCTGTCTCTATTTCATGCACTTTACTCCAACGATTTCCTTAATATTACCAATATAGCTGTCTTTATTTTATGCACTTTACTCCGACGATTTCCTTAATATTACCAATATAGCTGTATCTATTTTATGCACTTTACTCCGACGATTTCCTTAATATTACCAATATAGCTGTCTCTATTTTATGCACTTTACTCCGACGATTTCCTTAATATTACCAATATAGCTGCCTCTATTTCATGCACTTTACTCCAACGATTTCCTTAATATTACCAATATAGCTGTCTATTTCATGCACTTTGCTCCAACGATTTCCTTAATATTACCACTGTCTCTATTTCATGCACTTTACTCCGACGATTTCCTTAATATTACCAATATAGCTGTCTCTATTTCAAGCACTATACTCCGACGATTTCCTCAATATTACCAATATAGCTGTCTCTATTTCACGCACTTTACTCCAACGATTTCCTTAATATTACCAATATAGCTGTCTCTATTTCATGCACTTTACTCCAACGATTTCCTTAATATTACCAATATAGCTGCCTCTATTTCATGCACTTTACTCCAACGATTTTCTTTAATACTACCAATATAGCCGTCTCTATTTCATGCACTTTACTTTACTGTGTTGTTCTGTTTTTAGGCGTTTTCATCGCAAAAGGAGATGTTGGAACAGGTACAATTGTAGGTTCTGCCGTTTTTAACATCCTATTCGTCATTGGACTTTGTGGTATTCTAGCAGGAAGAGTGAGTTACGAGCTTTATGTCTTTTTGTGTCATTATAACCAAACAAATCCAAAAACTACTCACGTTATTCAAGTATTTTAAAATTATTTGACTGGTTATGTAGCAAATTATAATGTCCGGGAAACGTGAAACATAGATTGTGAAAATATTTTAATAATTAAATGATATCAAAATGTTTATGTGAATTCAACCTCACTATTGTTGTTTTTTTTTCAACCACGGAAAAATAAAAGTGTTACTTTTAAGTTCGCTTTAATAACAGCATTTCTCATTATTTAATGCAGAAATCCTAATTAAAGCTGTACAGTTTTTTGTTCATCTGAGAGAAGCAGAAAACCCAGTATCAATAATACAATATGTCACGTGAACCTGTATATTCAGGAAGGAACAGAGTTAAAATATACTATGTAGGAAAAGCTATATTACTTGCAAAGTTTAAGTTGGAAGAACGCCTTTCATATACAAAACAACCAAACTTTCCTACGGATTAGGGTGTTTATAGTTATGGAATTCTACTATAATTGTTTAGATTCACCTTTCTTCTAAGAACTTACAACAATAGTTGGAAAATCTAATAATCAAGTAACCGACCATCGATCGATATCAGGCCTATGTATTGGTAGTACAGTTGCTAATGGATTTTATGTTAATGCAGCCACATCAATAGCCGCTCCAAGTAGATGTATATATATATTTTGGTATTCATGTAATGGAACTCTAGAAAGTTACCATCTCGTTTTTATGTCAGGTGTCATACTTGCCTTTGTTTTCTTAACCAGTTTCTCTCTAAAAAAAATCTTAAACTAACGTCCAATTCACCCATTCCTTTTCGTTAGATCTAGAAATACTTGATTTCCATTGTTCACACTTGAGGTTTGATCTTTTTCTTTTATATACGCACTTAGCAGAAATCGGATAAGAGAGTACAAACATTCTTGATGTAGCCAAGAACTTATATAAATATTTGGATTTTCGTCATAAGCACACTTATGTAAACACTGGTTTTTACATACCGCTGTAACACTTTGTTTGTTTTATGAAATGTGTGCATTTTCCCCTGAAAGTGTGTGAATTATTCTTGTGACTTCTGTTTCTTAAACAGCATTGTTATAAACAGTTTATTTCTCTAAATGTGTGCATTTTCCCCTGAAAGTGTGTGAATTATTCTTGTGACTTCTGTTTCTTAAACAGCATTGTTATAAACAGTTTATTTCTCTAAATGTGTGCATTTTCCCCTGAAAGTGTGTGGATTATTCTTGTGACTTCTGTTTCTTAAACAGCATTGTTATAAACAGTCTATTTCTCTAATGGTTTTAATGTCCCTAACATAGGTTATTTTGAAAGCTATTTTACAGCAAGTTTTGCATTTTTGATAATCTAACTTTGCAAAAAACTATGCACACTGAATTTTCCTCTTTACATTCATACTATTAAGAAGGGAAGGACTTGTTATAAACAGTTTATTTCTCTAAATGTGTGGATTTTTCACAAACGCATATAACCCGTTACGTCTATTTAATCTATTAATTCATATGTGTGGATTTTCAATATATGTATGCACATTATTTTTGTGAGTTCTGTTTCTTAAACAGCACTGTTATGAACTGTTTATTTTTGTAAATATGTGGATTTTTTCACACACGTGGACAGCTATTTCTGTTATGTCTGTTTAAGTGTGCATTTTTCGATATAGGTATTATTCTTGTGATTTGTTTTAAGTTAAACCTCACTGTTACGAACTTTGTATTCGCGTAAATGTCAGATTTTCCCGACAGGAGTGTAAACTATTCTCGTCACCACTGTTTTTAATTGCCAGCGTTACGAACTGTATATTTCTATAGATGATCGTTTTATCCGGTTGGCCACTGTTCCGTGATTCTGCTTGTTACAGTTTGTCTGTAATCATCTTGTTCATTGTAAGTATAAAAATAGTACGTTATTTTTCAAGTATAATTTGTTTTGTGTACATATATGTAAAAAGCATATTTAAAAGATCCTACAAGAATATTATGAATATTACTGACTAAAAAGTTACATATTCAATATTACATTCTATAAACTCACATTAACTTATTTGAATTAAAAAAAAAGAAAAATTAATTGTATTTTATGTTTAAATATTGTATTTAACCTAATAATAGGTATTACGAAAATAAGAGGGAATCCTCAATAGTCGCGGCTGTAATTAGATCTCAAATCGGTCAAGAGATGGAGCTATGAGCTAAATGTTTCTATTCAGAGGTGTTCTATGAGCCGTTAAGCCGCGGCTAAACATATCCAAAGTGGAGTAATCATGTGTTAATATGTTTGCAGATTAAACATGCACGTTTTAATTATGATTTTTTTTCTTCTCCTCATTAAAATGCTGAAAGAACTTACTGTTGTAAGTACAAATTTTACTCCATAGAAACATATAGGTTTTGATTAATTTTACCTATTTTCCCTTGTGTAGCTTTGCGCGAAATTCATAACAAACCAAACCTAAAAAAGAAATCCATGCAGCTCAAGCATTGAGCAAATTGTCTGAAGATATCTCCATACAGTTAACACAACAACAAACCGGGAACATTTCTTGTGTGTTTTCATCCAGCGTTTATTCAAATGTGGAAAGAATAAAATGCATTAACTGAAATCCGGATGGTTCAATTCCAGCTGTAGCTTTGTCAGCGATTTTCGGGTTGGCTGAGTTATTACACATAAACCATAAAGCTGAAATTTTCAACGAGAATCGTAAAACTCTACCTTTATTTGGGCTGTTAAAGACTGTAAGTAGTCATGCGCCTAACATCCGCTTTCAATTTCAGCTTATTTCGTACGGTAGTATTATTATCCGTTTGTGTTCACTGAGATAAGAATCCTTTTTCGCTGCCTTCACTCGATAAAATAATATAAAATACAGACGTAAAGTACCAGGAGATTTTTTAGAAACTTAAGTACCTTGATGTACATTCCAAAAGGCCTACTTGACAATCTTAACAACACCATCATCGCTACTTAGATGCAATTTCTTTAATTTAGTTAATATTTAAATTAATGTTACTACTTCTAGATTGATGAATATACTTATATCAGAAGATACAGAGCTCAATTGACCTAATGATTGGTGGGCTGAATTATATATGATAAGAGCAACTTTTACAGTTGTTATGATTAATTAAACCTGGCTATATCAACTTCTTCAAGTATTTTGCCAATGAAGACGATTACGTTAAGTTCTTTATTTTCCACTTAATAACGTTTTTTTTTAATTTTTTTGTTCTAAAACTTTTCAAAACTAATTAGTTATAAGA
>NW_013666650.1:347704-350745 GCF_000517525.1 Limulus polyphemus | reverse complement strand
TAATTAGTTATAAGAGATGAAACAGTAATGAATACTTAGCCAATACTGTTCAGTAGGTTTTTCGGTATATTTTCGTTATACCCCCTGCAGATGGGTTTATTTACCATATGAATACAATGCTTATTAATATATTTTTAGAAATTTATTACGGATATGTATTATAAGAATAAAGTTCAAAGTTATATATTTGAATATGTATATATAGATAAATATATATATGTATATTTATATATTTTTCAAGTTATTAAAATTGCGGGTGTATAACGGAAAAGTTATTGAAATTTGCGGGGGGTATAACGGAAAAGTACCGGATTTTTACTAAACATTAATTTAATATGATTGAAATTGATTTTAAAACCTAGAGCTCTTGTGTTTTCATGTATTCTGCCTTGTGGACGAAGAGCATGTCGTCCTTGATCAAGAAAGTAACCTGTTTTCATGTATAATGTTATTTTTCGAACAGATTATCTACGATAAGACAGTGACGTGGTATGAATCGCTCATTATGTTGATAGGATACGTTCTCTACATCCTGTTGATGAAGTAAGTAATACTGAAAGCATTTTTTTAATCTCAGAATTATCAATCATGAAAATAATATGTGAAATTGTTCACATATTCTGATAGTTTATCTTGATATGACTGTGAACGTGATCTTTCAGCTTTTAGCCACGGAAGAATGTAGCAATTAGTAGTACAATGTATCGTATGGTATTGCTTTTATGGCAAAGCTACTAAGGTTACTTGCCATTGTCCCTAACTTTGAACTACTGACCAGAGGGAAGGCAGCAACTTAACATGCTAAGGAATTTAATGTTGCACTCTTGGGCCCGGCATATCCAGGTGGTTAGGGCGCTCGACTGGCAATCTGCGGGTTCGAATCCCTGTCCCACCAAACATGCTCGCCCTTTCAGCCGTGGGGGCGTTAGGCGCTCGACTGGCAATCTGCGGGTTCGAATCCCCGTCCCACCAAACATGCTCGCCCTTTCAGCCGTGGGGGCGTTATAATGTGACGATCAATCTCACTATTCGTTGGTAAAAGAGTAGCCCAAGTATTGGCGGTGGGTGGTGATGACTAGCTGCCTTCTCTCTAGTCTTAAACTGCTAAATCAGGGACGGCTAGCGCAGATAGCCCTCGTGTGGCTTTTCGCGAAATTCAAAACAAACAAACTGTCACACTCTTACAACGCACTCACAGTTTAAAGTGCAGGGAATACTTTGTGGTATCGCACAGATTCATATCTAGCTTAACAGATCTGAAATCCGAAATTCTACCGTCCAAAGTATCATTTTTGCGTTTATCTTGAATACATAACTAAAAATATGCTGAGAAAGATGTCTTCTTTCTTCCATGTCTACTTTTGTTCGTCTGTAATAAAAAGACGTAGATTATACGTTTTTTAATTTATGCTGAAAAAACTATTCTGTAAATTTTTGAAATATTGCTAACAGCGAGGGTCCCCAAATGATGTAAACATTGTATTATAATCTTTATAAACAAGAACGTAAGAAAAATATGTTTGACTATATTCATTACCAAGTTGATTTTTAGTCTTACTCTAAGTAGGTAACTTGGTCTGATGGGAAGTTCATATAAATCCATATAATTTAATTTTGTAATTGATTTAATCTAATAAAATTATGATTACTTGTTACCCGATAAAAAAAAATACTTCGAACATTGGCTGATCCATAGAGATACCCATCAGCTTGCGACATATTTCCGTGTAAAAAACTAAACAAAAAACTTTGAAGTGAATAAAAATATTTAGCGAATATAACACTAATAAGTAGCTGTTGATAATAAGATTCGCGACCCTTCACTTTATGCCACCCGTTCCCCCCTCCCCACACCACCAAATTTCCTTGGGCGTTGGATCTATAGATCCCAGCCTTGGCACTTGAACTTACTGATCCCTGCCAGGCCCTAACAAGGCCCTTTTGTTGGAATACTTTGTCAGTTGTCGACTTACCCTCTTCTCCAGCACCTCGACTTGCCCTAACTTCGCCTTTGCCTTCACGTGTGCCTGTCAGCTTCAATTTTTTTTTTCAAAAGCTCTGTAACAGTAAGCTCAATTAGCTTGTAACAGCCTTATCGCCCTTACCACGTGCTAATTTCTAATCATAAGCCTCATGCCAGGTGACGGAAGATTGCTCAATCTTCGAGCATCCCCTGCCAGTTAATTTAGTTTAAGTCGAGAACAGTGGTTATAAACAATAGAGAAAATGTGAGGGGTGGAGAAGTACCCCGAGAAAACCATTTTCACTAGCCGGGACAAAAAAAAAGTTCTATACCTCTTGGTTGAGACCATGTACAATCCAAGGAGGACGAGAACGACACTTCCTAATGGGCCTAGGGGTGATAAAAGCTAATACGTCAGTGACATGCCCTATTTTTGGGAGAGTGGACATTATGTTCAAGTGAAATGCAGCCATTAGCTGAAAATTACTTGTAGAATACATACATTTCTTTTCGCTTGAAGTTTGATTTGAAAATATTTATCAAAAATTGCGCATAAAATTTCATATATGTACATGATTGTGTGATATTAACAATGTAAAATATTTCATACTAGCTAGAGTATCCGTCCGTTGGACTGGTGAAATAAAAACTCGTTTGAAACAAAAGATAGGAAATTGGGCTTCTATTTATTTTTCTTAACGTAATAAACATTAAAAATACGTAAAGTTACCAATACTGAAAAGAAAGACATATTGTTTTTAAGAATTTTAGCAATAGTGGTTATATATTTCATTCTAATGATGGGGGGTATACAAAAATTGGTAGTTTTTCCGAAATTGATATGAAATTAAATGGGGGGGGTCCAACCCCCCATGACCTTCCTCATGTCATCCTATATCATTGATGCTGATTGATCAAGAAATGTGGAGACGTATAAGGAGCAGATACACACACACATATTTACGTTTATTTATACAGATAAAATAAGGAATTTTCATTGGTTGGACTAACTTCAATGTAATGTACAATACCTTGCTGAAACATATTTAATATTTGACCATTGCGTTAAAATAGTTAC
>NW_013666650.1:332730-346704 GCF_000517525.1 Limulus polyphemus | reverse complement strand
TATATCATTGATGCTGATTGATCAAGAAATGTGGAGACGTATAAGGAGCAGATACACACAAACACACACACATATTTACGTTTATTTATACAGATAAAATAAGGAATTTTCATTGGTTGGACTAATTTCAATACCTTGCTGAAACATATTTAACATTTGACCATTGCGTTAAAATAGTTACATTCTCCTGCACGGGCACTTTAATTAAAAGTAATTATGCTGCAGATAGTCTCGAATTGCACACGTCACAAGCTGAAGCTATTATAGGAAAATTTCTTTCCAGCAGTGTGAAAAACTGAGATCACTGGTGCTGCCGCCTAACGAATAACGTTATTATAACGTAATTTTTCTAAAGTCCCTCATTGTCTCATCTATATACGTATTATATGTTTAAGGCCTGATTGAAACAGGACAGTTCAGCTGTTCCTTGGCCTACTTTATAAAATGATGTGCCTTTGACGTATATTAATTATTTCTTTATTTGTAAGTAATTCTTCTATAATATGCTAGTTTTGGGTTTTTCGGTATTAATTGTTCTGGACCTTTCACCGTGTAAATTACTTTGTTAATATTTTTTATAATGTTAAAATAATGCAAAATATTATAGTTTTTTCTTTCTAATTTTCTTTTGACGACAGGTTCAACAGAGGTATCTATGGGTGGGTGTCCAATAGGCTAGGGTTAATTGAAGAAGACTCAACTGCTTTAAGCATTCTGTCTCATGGCAACGACAAGAAATGCTACAGTTCTTACGGTAAATAGACTGGTTACTAGTTAAGTTAGCAGTTCCTTAAGCATATCTTATGCTTTTAAAGATCCTTAAACATAATGTATGTCGCCACATAGATGGTAAACTAACATAGAAGAGATCGACACTGTTGAATCTCAGTTTGTTTTTCCTGAGAAGTTTAGTTTCTTCTATCAAATAATTTATATTACTCAGTGCATAATAAAGTTGCATTGTTATGAAGATAAACTTGTCAAATAATATAAAATACAGAAATAAATCTTGACTTTCATAGCTACGACAGAACAAACTACAATGACCGTTTCTTAACGGATTTTAGCAATTCGTGATACCGCTGACACTCTTGGCCCACCAAAAGCCCATTGCTTACTGTAATTCATTCAATTATAGGCTGTGATAAAGCTTTTTTTTTCAAGGGACGGGACAAGAAAATAGTATGGGAAGCGTGGATCTGCTTCCCAGAGGTGACCACAACTTTCAATGAACTCTGAATGCACGAGAAGAAATAAGCGATGACACTGTTGCTTTGTTGCAGCGATTTGTAGTTCTTCTATATGACAGGATAATTGATCGATCTGGTGCCAATGATGCTAGCTTGGGTTCCTCAACACAAAAGCAGCTTTTATGCAGCATGTGCATATCAAGGAGGTTACTGTTGGGGTCAGGGTCTGCTACCTCAACCAAATATGCCAAGTTCAAATGACTGAACCTGTACAAAGATAAAGATGGTTGGAAACACTGTCTGATTCAGCCAAAGCAACAGTGACTGATTCAGCCAGGGCAACAGTGTCTGATTCAGCCAGGGCTTATCCAAAGCTCATTCATTGTATCTTTTTCAAGAGTTATTCAGTACAAAAACACAGCTACCATACAGTGCATAGCCTCATGCACATGTTCAGGATATTACACCAGTCGTGTTTGATTCATGATACTCCAACATTCATGCCGTATTTATACATAGTTCATACATTTCACTTTGAAGCCTTTATTTTCAATAAAAAGTAACTGCATCAGTATAACAGTTTTGCCATGTAAATTGAGACTAACTATTTCTTCTTATGTAAACACTAATTTAGATAAGTAGACTTATCTATAGATTTATACTGTGATGCCAGATTCTCTTCAATGCCCTTAACGTTTTGTTCAATCGGAAGGATAAACATAGAATTTTATTAAAATTAATGCAGAAGTTCTGTACTAACTAAGGAATAAACTTCTATTGATTTTTTTTATGTGCATGATTAAAGCAGTATAACAGTATATACATTTATTTTCTAAACCATATATACCTATTTTTGACAGTTACTTGTAACATTATATGGTAAAGAACTCTTCACGTGTCTCGTTGATCATTTAAGTCATGGTTTCCCAAACCTTTTTGAGTTGTCGACCCCTTGACGAACTTATAAAGTTGTCATCGACCCCCAACTTAATATTTTTAAGAAGCATAAAATAAAACAAGTAATTAAATTAAAATTTATTTTTAAAATATGTATTTTTCATGATTGTGTGAATTTATACACTGTGGAAGATTCGAGAAAAGGAACGAACTTCATTCGCTCGCTAGGGGCCATTTTCGACCCACTATCGACCCCTAGGTCTTTATTCGCCCCCCCCCCCGATATTGACCATTTTGGAATAAAAGCAATACTACAAAATTTACGTGTTGTTTTGTAGAAAAAGTTCAATACATTTTGCGGAATGTATAGAATTATCTAAAATAGTGCTACTTTCGTCGGTCCCATATCTGAAAATGTTTGATATGTCCTAAAGTCTAAATGTGCCTTTATCACTTTTTTACACAATTATTTTGGCTTGACTATTGTGTCGAATGTTTCAAAATCGGCCATATAAAAACCTAAATAATTAATTTCCAGTCTAAGAAATTTGAAATATAATAAACGATGCCCATGTTTGTTCCAATTGTAACTAAAATATCAACACCGTTGTTTAATATATATATGTGTTAACTATAAATATTTTCAACTCAAAAGTTCCCTTCAATGACGAGATTGACGACTTTGCTCAGACAGCAGTGACGTCACAACCTGTAATACCTGCAGACGAGGCTATACGTGATAGTCAAAGAAGGTAGGGCAAGTAAAAAAGATTAAAGGAAAAAAATTAAACTTATATATATATATATATTAACCTTTAAAGTTTTCACTGTCTTTCCAAGTAGAATTGTCAGTTTTTACTGTGGTACTGAGGGGAGTCTTCAGAAATTGCTGTTAATAGCGGTATATTTAAATTTAAAATAAAACAATTTTTCTGAAATTCAAATATGCGAGTAAATTATTGAACCTACTAAGAAACATTTTAGTTTCCTCAATGAAAAAAAAAATACTACAGTTTTAGTTTTAAGGTTTTGCTTATTCATTGAAAGATATGTTTAAAATATTGGTATATTTTGATAGAGTCACACTATACGAAGCTGCCTTAATGATGCTAATGACACGTCATTTTCGCCCGTATACCCGTTTCCGGAGTGCTGCACAGCGGATAATTCTCGAGGTAAACTTATAACACTCTAAGTATTAACTATCTGAGAAATATAGCTACTTAATTTTTTTCGATATCACGATATTTTAAAACATGAGTAATAATATGCCTTTTTAAAAAGAATATACATGAAAAACAAGAAATATAGTACTTACCTTTGACCTCTTTTTATTTTTGCTGCCGGTTCCCGAGGCAATTTAAGCCTACTTTTTCTATACTAATGGTACTAGTACACTAAATAATTCTTATTTACTTATATAATGCACACAAAAATACAGAATAATAACACACACAGAAAGCAAACGATGTCTTACAACTATTATAATTTAACTGGCTTTCTAACTATGGCATACCCTTTTTTAAATATGTATGCATAACACTGGTGATACTGTTGATACTATGGAAAAATAGCTGAATTTTTCAAAAGGCCTTAGCTATTCTAATAATATAGTCTTAGATAACTCACTATCACAAGGTATAATTTTTGAAGCCTTCAATCTTACTTGTTTGCAGAGTCATAAACTAGAATATTAGACCCACTTGCCACACCCACCTGCCACACCTTCTCTTTCACAAATTGCCAATAATTCTTTCTTACGTTTTTTACTACATCATCTATAACCAATATAAAATGAAAGATTTAATCTATCTATCGAATGAATATAATGTTATGTTGTGTTCAGTAGAGAGTATTATCAATTTCTTATTCATTTTGAAAGTTGATCTAGTGGCGTTCTGATCGAGCAGGAAAGGGAATTAATTTAAGGCTTTTTTAAATATGTATGCATAACACTGGTGATACTGTTTTCAACTGTCTCTGTGTTGAAATATTGTCATCCGTTCAAATTTCACAGGAATTAGGCGCAATGCCATAACATTATTCACTTCACACACTTTGTTGGATATACAAGATTGTTTAGTGTACGATTTATGATTTAGTTTATTCAGTGATTTGATATTTAATGATTATTTGGTTTTCATAACAAGGGTGTTAAAAAGTAACAGTTATGACAAATTTCTTTACGTAACTCGATAAGAGTGGTACGTTGTCCGTGTAGTTCAATTGTTGCAGTTTTGTTGACGTCACCTTTCTCGAAACCTCTAAGTTTTTCTCCTATGTGAGTATTATTATATCATAGCGTCTCCTAGTTTTTAGAAAGTTCCAGGCCTCAGTTTTGCAAAGTATATATATAGGTGACCAAGCGAGCGTCAGTCAGAAAAAGTTAGTAAGTGTTTGTTTTGAATTTTGCGCAAAGCTACAGAGGACTATCTGCACTAGCCGTCCCTCATTTAGCAGTGTAAGATTAGATTGAAGGCAATTAGTCATCACCACCCACCGCCAACTCTTGGGCTACTATTTACCAACGAATAGTGAGATTGACCATCAAAGTATAACGCCCCCCTCGGTTGAAAGGGCGAGCATGTTTGGTGGGACGGGGATTTGAACTCGCGACCAGCAGCTTGCGTGTCCATGCCAGGCGAAATCCCTAGTCCCTCCTACTTTGAAAATCCTGACATTTGATTTCTAGGTTTTTCCCTCTTCTCTAATATACTTACTATCACTGTCCCCTCTGAACTATGGAGCTTAATGTAAATTACTTATTATAATATAGATATTACTAGGTGGGTGATGGTGAGTTATCTAAGACTATATTATTAGAATAGCTAAGGCTTTTGGAAAAATTCAGCTATTTTTCCAGAATAATTCATGAATGGTTGACAATGGTAGAACAAATACATTATGAAGTAATTTATTATTTAATTATGAGGGTTATGGTGTAAATCAATGTGTGAAAAAATGTGCTAAATATAATATAAAACATCCAAATTATACGCGCCTTAACCTATCAAACATCACACATTAGCGTAGTTACGATCGGTAATATATGTGAAAAGCTCTCCAATGAGTTAATGATCTGGAGTTGTCTTACCTTACTTTATTTTCCATATTTACTTTTCGACTTTTACAGAAGGTTTAACTTTGTTTATTACTTCCTGTTGATCATTCCGCGTGTTTTTATTAAGTGACAGAGGCTTATTAAAATCTGATCAGTTGAATTAGACACACCTCATATTATGTTCTATATATATATGTATATTAATTTCTATTACATTTAACATTGTTATATGTTAATTAGAGCACCGCTGCTCGCGGTGGGACATCAGTAGGTTTACCGACTTAAAACGCTCAAATCTGAGGTTCGATTCCCCACTTGGACAATGTAACTTTAGAGCAGCCTGATATCTGAGATAAATTCTTACGAAACTACCAATTGATAGTACCAATAGTACAGCGAAAAATAATAAACAAGACATTAAATGAATACCTGAATCGTACAAAAATTAGCTAGAATATGGGTACTCTAATTTGTTTTTTAGAGTAAGGCCACATTGGCCTATCTGCTGCTAAGTCCACCGCCATTTAATGGGTTTTCATTGGTCACAAGATGTTTTTTAGGGTGGATTGTGGAAAGCTTTGCTTATACACGGTTATAATGATGTCACGTTGTTCAACTAATGATAAAATCACAACAGTACTTGAAGCTAACAACTACTATTTGTTCCGTAAGTGAGATATGCTCTAATATATTTTTAAGATTACTTTCATTAACATTATTGGTTAGAATGTTTTATATTCATCGTTTTATTATTATTATTACTTCATCACCACTATATTTTTATTTTAGAGATGGCTTTGTATTGTTAACTTAGTATATGGTTTTAGGACTAACCTAAATGTCCTAAACTAATCGAACCTCTTGGGTTTACGGCCAAAAATACTGTTAAAAGAGAGGTAGCTAAGCGAAGAAACAAAGCATTCCGATCTTTGTGAACGAGAACGTTAGGAAATGATATTGAGTTTGCCATACTCATTACCAGATTGATTTCTAATTTTGTCCTAAGTAGGTAGCTTGCTCTGATCGGGAAGTTAATACTAATTAACCAACTTCTTAGTTAAAATTTATCAATTAGTGTTAATTCTTTACAACGTTTCTATTAAAAACATTATTATTGAATTTACAGATAAGAAGACAAAGAGGGCGTCTCATTAAACTGCAATCTCAATCTTCTGTTGATCCAACAGAATTTTTACGTCGCAGAAGAAGCGTGAGGTATGTTTTATGATGAAAAAAAAGTGATCCTGTTAACTTTAGATTTCTTGAGATGGCTTACGATGTTTTATGTTAATAAAGGGTGAGATTTACATTACTAAAACATATCGGGACGAAATAAATTCCTTGAGTTGTTGGTTAGAGCGTTGTGTTTCGCTCGAATCTAAGCACGGTTCTAACCATGACGAAACAAAACACATCGGGACGAAATGAATTCCTTGAGTTGTTGGTTAGAGGGTTGTGTTTCGCTCGAATCTAAGCACGATTCTAACCATGACGAAACAAAACTCATCGGGACGAAATAATTTCTTTGAGTTGTTGGTTAGAGCGTTGTGTTTCGCTCGAATCTAAGCACGATTCTAACCATGACGAGACAGAAAACACCGGGACGAAATGAAATCGTTCAGTTGTTAGTTGATGTGTTGTGTTTCACTCAAATCTAAGCACGATATTTACCATGGCGAAACAGAACACATCGTTACGAAATGAAATCGTTCAGTTGTTAGTTAGTGTATTGTGTTTCACTCAAATCTATGCTCGATAAACACGATGAAAAAATGATAAAAACGAAACGTTTTGAAGCAGCACATAAAAAAACGTGTTAAGGTACCGCCCTGTGATTGTGAATTTATAAACAAAATACCAAGTCAGCATTAAGGATGTTTTAAACTAGTGCATATAAATAACATTCATAGGTAAAAATAATGGCATGTTTTTAAGTAAAAAGTTAATGCGTTACATTTATAAACCTATAATCAAAACAACGCGTAGTGATTTGTATTAAAAACCTATAGCTCAACGGAATATATCTAAATTATGTTGACGTTGTGTGGAGCCTTTTCACACCCTTCTCAGTGTTGCTAGCAATTCTTAATGTACCTGTCTTGTCTTTCTCTAAAGCGTGAGCATCAGTTGGACAGCTGATGCACCATGGAGGAGGTTACCAAAATTAGGTAAATATCCATTTGAAAAGTGACTATTCGTTTTTTACATAAATATATAAATAGTCGTAATAATGTGCTAGGAACTTCAGTAACAAAGATAAGGTGTATGTGTGTGTGTTTAATGATCACATCATTTTAATCCTGTAATAATGTGCTAGGAACTTCAGTAACAAAGATAAGGTGTGTGTGTGTGTGTTTAATGATCACATCATTTTAACCTTGTAATAATGTGCTAGGAACTTCAGTAACAAAGATAAGGTGTGTGTGTGTGTTTAATGATCACATCATTTTAACCCTGTAATAATGTGCTAGGAACTTCAGTAACAAAGATAAGGTGTGTGTGTGTATAATGATCACATTATTTTAACTCCTTGATGAATTAGAGTAAAACTTCACAAAAAACTGGGCTAAAACTAAAATGATGTGCTTGTTGTTTAATACTTTTTTTTTCAAAATACGTTTCATTGAGTGATGATTTTCTCACAGAGGACGGAATTTTGAATATTTGTAAGTGGGTTGTCAGAATTCCGGTTTTGGCAGCTCTGCATTATACTATACCTGACTGCAAGAAGAACGAATGGAGGAACTGGTTTTTGGTAGCCTTCTTTATGTCCATAACATGGACTGCTGTGTTCTCGTACATCATGGTGTGGATGGTAAGTTTAATTCAGTGCACGAATTTGCTACAGGCCTAGCATGGCCCAGTGATTAGGGTTCTGGACTCGCAATTTGCGGGTTACGAGTTCGAATCCCGTCCGCGAACATGCTCACAATTTCAACCATGGGGGCGTTATAATTTTACGATCAACCCCACTATTCGTTGGTTAAGCGTAGCCCAAGAGTTGGTGGTGGATGGTGTTGACTAGATGCCTTCCCTCTAGTCTATCATTTCAAAATTAGAGATGGCTGGCGCAGATAGCTCTCGCGAAATTCAACAAAAGAACAAACAAATACTTTATAAATAAACTATTCGTCCTACACACTTAGATGAACATCTTATCAATCACAATAAACACTGTTACAGTTGGTATTTCTCGTTTCGAAAATCTAAACTTCCAACTTCCTTGGTTTCTAAAGAAATTCACGTATCTCTTAACATTACCTAGAATATATTACTTATTTATAGAAGCTCATATTGATTATTTAAAATCATTAGAAAATACCTGGTACCATGCTATTTTCGAACTGTGCTCATTTCATGGATGATGCATTGTTACATTTTTGTTTTTACGTCTGTACGTGAAAAGAAAATCACATTTTCGTTTCTCATAGTTTTCTTGTTATCGTTTTGATTGTTTTGAATTTTCGCGCAAAGCTACACGAGGGCTATCTGCGCTAGCCGTCCCTAATTTAGAAGTGTAAGACTAGAGGGAAGGCAGCTCTAACAACTCTTGGGCTACTCTTTTACTAACGAATAGTGGGATTGATCGTCACATTATAACGACCCTAGGGTGTGACGGGGATTCGAACCCGCGACCCTCATATTGCGAATCGATCGCCCTAACCACCTGGCTATGCCGGCCATTGTATAAGTGTGTTTTCTGTGATCTATCAAACTTTATTTGTGCACTAACTGGAGGATTACGACTTTTGCTGTACTGAAACTATTATTTACAGAATACTCTCTTTGATTTAAGAGCACAGAAATTATTATTTTTTTTATCAGTCTCCTATCAGCATATTTGTACCCGTGTTTTTAAATCTTTGAAAATTACCAGTTCTTAATTTCCGGTGCAGGTGACATTGATAGGATTTACGATGGGGATTCCAGACACTATCATGGGAATCACTTTCTTGGCCGCCGGAACCAGCGTTCCTGATGCATTCGCGAGTTTGATCGTCGTTAAACAAGGTGTGTAATTAGGGTAGAAGTGTTATTAACTTTTGCAAATTATCGTATTACAAGCTATAAGTCTCAGAAATATTATATTTTGTCTCATCGGATTTCGTTATTTGAATGTACTGTGACTCTACTTGAGTGTTTTAGTTTGGAATCGTTTCTTCTCGGCTGCTACCAAGCGGTTTACTAATATAAATAGCAACTCAACTACCGCGTCTGTCTCAAGAGCCCTGGTTTTGGGAGAGAAGCCTCGTTGACACTGGACATAGAAGATAAAGTGTGGTTGACATGTTATATATTATACACTCTTCTTTATTTTGACTCGGGAGTTCATATTAATGAATTACGTATTTTTAATGTAAATTCGCACAGGGTGAAAAATAGCCGCGTCTGTGAATATGTAATAAAGAATTGTTACCTTTTAAAGCAAGTTCATTCTTTCATTATTCAATAACAAGATTCTCAGACAAGTTATTTACCTGTTTAACATTCACTAATTTAATTTTAAAACCAATATTACATTTCTTCTGAAAGAAGTACAGGTATTCGCTCACCTTTGTCAGGACCTGGACTTACAGTGTATGGAATATAAGTTTTTTTTTCGAGTTAACACTACCTCTTCGTGCGCTATTCAAATTGAAATGCCAAGAAATAATAAAAACCAACAACTCTGTACTGGCTTAAAAACAAAACAAAAACAAAGTTGGAGTTCCAAGAAGAATCATTAAGGAATTCTAGGGATTATCGGTAGAATTTCACGCCTGAATAAACTAGATATTTTATCCGTATTACCTCTGTGAAGCTATTCTTTGAAGCTTTCTATACGTTTTCTATGTATTGATACGGAAGTAGAAGAGATAAATATTGATATTTGTATCATGGTTGAAGAAAATTACTCTGTCGTACGTATCTGCTTCTGGAATAATAGGATTTATTACAATACCTATGGTAGAAATATATATTTAAGATCTCAGTCAGAACACATTATGCTACACATTGGAGTGAATATACGTATGGACGTATTTCATGATTTAGAACATATATATGGACAGCAGATATTATATACAGTTGTGAAGCTGTCTGATTAACATTCAAATCTGGTTTTAGTCGTTAAATTAGGAGAGTTTCTATAATCTGTTGTACGGCATAAAATTCTAAAGTCAGAACTCTTCGACTTGGCATGTTTTTTAATACATGTTGAAACGTAGATCGATCTCATGCAATCTCGTGTGAAGCGAAGATAAAGGAAATGATAAACAACACATGAGCGTTGAAGTATAGGAATCTTTGTCACTAACGGAACTTTTCAAACAAAAGTGGAGTGTCAACACAAGTTCGAATGGCTCTTGTGGAGTAATATCAGCTTTTCATTTTAATTGGAAATTATGAACCCCCTCAAACAAGATGAAGTAAGAAACACGGGAAGTTCCGGGCACGTGAATCTGTAACATTGAACTGGTGTCAAGTCTGTTTAACTAGTTCTTCAAAACGCTGCTGATGAGAAAAATTGGAAACTGTTTCTTTCAAGAACTTGCTTGTTATTGAAAGTTTTTAAGAAATCCATGGAAGTCACTGACTAAACAGTACAAAAGAAAGTGGGTATCTTTGTACAAATTTATTGTTCTTAAAATATAAAAGTATAAAACTACTAAAGTGAAAAAAGCCAAAAAAAAAGAACTGATTTTGTGACAAACAAAAATAAAAACAACAGAATGGATCAATTTTTTCAATATTTAAATCCAAAAAGGGGAAAAACATTTTGTTCTTTTACTATAAACTTAGTACTTAAGTGTTCAGTTTTTAGTAAATAGGCCAGTAATCTCTTATATAATCATACTTAAATGTTCAGTTTTTAGTAAATAGGCCAGTAATCTCTTATATAATCATACTTAAATGTTCAGTTTTTAGTAAATAGGCCAGTAATCTCTTATATAATCATACTTAAGTGTTCAGTTTTTAGTAAATAGGCCAGTAATCTCTTATAATCATGTTTGCTTGTAAACCACGATTTAAAGTTCTCTTGTGAGCCACGACCTTGACTGTAACTTTGTTGTTGAAAGCGCTTCATTCCATGTATATACTGTTTAAAAATTAAACGTATTTCATTACCGTTGTTAATATTTGAACTGAAGATAAACAAAAAAATAGAGAGTAACACCTGGAATGGACAGAATGTCGAAGGGATAGATGTTTATTTGTAAGTTTTAACTTTCATCGAAAAGTGGTAACAACCGCCACAATTCATACATTTTATACGGTTTGGGATAATGCATTCCCGGCTTCATGTTTTCTTAACTGGAGGAGGGGGAGGGGAAATGAGACATATAATAGGTCCAAATATTAAATAAGTTTAAAATCAGATTAATGGGTGGTATTGGCTTGGAGGTTTCAACGACATTTCAATGATGGGCCGGCCCCCGCTAGTTTCGGCGCTGGGATGTCGAAAATTCTTACTGAGAATTTTAAAAATGGAAGAAATTAAATGAATATTATATAAGCAGACACAAAAAGTATATAAACAGCAGCTTAATAGTAGTTTTGAGAAGTGTTGTCTTAGAGTTTTACAAGATACATCTTTGTTTTCAGGACAAGGAGATATGGCCGTTTCCAATAGTATTGGTAGTAACGTCTTTGATATTCTGGTGGGACTAGCCTTACCATGGTTCATCCAGACTTCTATTATAGAACCCGGATCCTTGGTAAGATAAAGAATTCCTCTCGAGTAACAATAGGGCAGCATTGATTAATCTTGTTGCACTTGCGGAAAGGGAATGAAAACACAATCGCGGCTTTTATAGTTGATCGTTTAATGTTCCATAGAAACTACTATATATATAATGGATTTTGAACTTATTAAACATTATTCCTATAAGCTTTGCTGAAGAATTGACTGTTCTTGATTGCATAATAACATGAGTGAGTCGAATGATGATTAATTGTTGATCTAACCAAACAGAGCCCGGCATGGCCAGATGGTTAGGGCGCTCGACTCGCAATCTGAGGGTCGCGAGTTCGAATCCCCGTCCCATCAAACATGCTCCCCTCTTTTAGCCGTGGGGGCGTTATAATGTGACGGTCAATCCCACTATTCGTTGGTAAAAGAGTAGCCAAAGAGTAGCGGTGGGTGGTGATGACAAGCTGCCTTCCCTCTAGTCTTACACTACCAAAGTAGGGACGGCTAGCACAGATAGCTCTCGTGTAACTTTGCGCGAAATAAAAAACAAAAAAAAACTAACCAATTTTTGTCAAGGTGAATCCATATACAAACAATAGAACGATATGTGTTTCTTTAGAAAATTGTATTTTAAGTAATAAATGCAAGTTTATTTGAAAAAGGTCTTACGAAGAAGTAAAAAAAGTAAAGTTTTTATCAGATTAAGCAGAGAAAGAAAGTACGTAAACAGTATATAAAAAAAAGTAAAGTTCTTATGAATAACAATGTAGATATAAAGATAGATGTATTATATTAGACATTACGACGGCAGTTGTACACGAAAATAGCCTAATTTTAGCCAATTAGTACTCAATATTTTTAAAGTAACATATATTTAGAAACATGCCCCCAGTGGCACAGCGGTATGTCTGCAGACTTACAACGCTGGAAACCGAGTTTCGATACCTGTGGTGGGCAGAGCACAGATAGCCCATTGTGTAGCTTTGTGCTTAACTTCAAACATTTAGAAACATATAATCCTTTCGAACCAGACCCTTAGTGGATCAGCGGTAAGTCTGACAGCTTATAACACTAAAAACGGGTTTTAATACCCATGCTGGGCATAGCAGAGATAGCCCATTGTTTAGCTTTGCGATTAACAACAAAGAAACCTTTCGAACCTAAAAAAGAATAATAATTAGAAACCCCATCTCTTGTCACCGCCGTTAGTGTTAGAATTAAAATGCATACATATATAACTTATATTGAATTTTTTTTATTATCATACCACAATGATGTTATTTGATAATGCGAACTACTTATAGTAATTACCTTATAAAATTTACAAACGTGTGATTTAGCTATTGACAACACAGTTGTTCGGGTTTGTGTACAGTCGATTAACGAGTATGGCATCTTGAATGGTTCATTTGCATCACAATAAATAGAAATTGTGGAGTTTGCACACAACGCTTACAAATGTATGTATATGACTGCTTTATGACATTTGTTTCAGAGTATGCATAGATATTGTCGGAATGTCTTTTTCCCACATGGTTCGGGCATGACATCAAAAATTCTATTGTTTATCATATTTTAGCACCGAAGTGATATTTAGGATGTACCTATTGTCTTTTCTTATATTCGTAGTAGTAAAAGATACAATGATTTATCGTTATTGTAGTTAATTGTTGTAGAATGTATTGTAGAGGTGCAATGAAATATCAATTTAAAATTCTGGTTATTGTATCACTCGCGTAATATTAACTTGATACGGGCCCACCAGGTGGCGCAGCGGTATGTCTGCGGACTTACAACTCTAGAAACCGGGTTTCGATACCCGTGGTGGGAAAAGCACAGATAGCCCATTGTGTAGCTTTGTGCTTAACTTTACACAAAGAAACAAATATTTGATACGGAATTTTTATAAAGTTTCTTGGTGTGTTCGAACGTCAATAAAATAAATATTATATGTCTTACATCAATCATTTTTGGTGGATATACCAATAATACCACGGGGAACATGAATCCGTGGTCATCATAAATGGTCTCTAGAGGTTGTTACATAGGCTAAAAGTGGTCACCATTCATGTCCTTGATATGACATGATAAATAGCTAAACGAAGCCTTTCTCTCAAATGAATCCGTGGTCATCATAAATGGTCTCTAGAGGC